>NW_025535633.1:0-88761 GCF_020615455.1 Coregonus clupeaformis | reverse complement strand
AAGACCTGACACAGTAGACCACTACTTAGGTGACATCCTACCCTCTACTTGACTCATAACCTACACCTAGACTGCCCGTAACAAACCTGACCCATAACAACTACACGTAACTACCTACACCTACACATAACCTGACACAGTACACCTGACACGTGCACTGCCTTCACTACCTACCACCATAGTCTTTAATATCATTTACCTTACTACTAATACTCCTCGCCTACACATAACCTACACTACCACCTACCTACTACTCACCACCAATCACCTTGTACAGTGAGCCTACACAGTAGACAAGACTGCCACAATAGACCTGACACAACAGACAAACCTGACACCATCGCGCCGGCACAGTAGACCTGACTCAGAAACAAGACTGACACAGTATAGACAAGACACAGTAGAGCAAGTCCACACAGTACCACCCAGCCCCATAAACCTGACACAGCATAATCTCTTCAGTACAACTGACACAGTAGACCTGACACATTACCACTTCTTATTTACACTCACAGTAACCTACACTAGACCTGTTACACAGTACACCTGACACAGTAGACCTTACACAGTAGAGCCTGCACTGTTAACAATCACATTAACCTGACACATAACTCACAGTATACCTCACACTATCCACCTGACCTGACACAGTAAAAACATGACACAGTAACCTACACAAAAGATGACACAGCAGACCTGACCCAGTAGACAACCTACACAAATCACCTCCACATAGCCTCCCTACACAGTAACCTACACTTAACAAAACCTGACACAGGTGACCTGACATGTATCACTCCTACCTTCACATTCCACATTAACAATCTCCTCACACGTACAACTGCTTTCACAGTAACCTGACACAGAAAGCCAGGGCCTCCTACACATACCTGACCGGCTCCCCCCTCTACACGCAGACAAACCTCACACGACCTACAAGTCCTACACGCTCTAACTGACACAGTAGACAACTGACACATAGACTACACAGTAGACCTAAGCAGTGGAGCAAACCTGACATACCTGACACACTAGACACCTACACCGTACACAAACCTGAACAGTCCCTCAGTATACTGCACCCTACACATAGCAACCTGCTCCTACTATACCTGACACAGTCGACTGACACATAACAAACCTGACACAATACACCTGATCGGCGACTCATCCCTGGACATACCTACACAGTAGACCTGATACCTGACACATTAGACAAGACCTGACACAGTAGACCCTGACTGTAGACCTGACTCATAAAGGGCAACTCCACACTACCTACTCATAGACCTGACACAGTAGACCTACTGACCTACTACAAGACCTGACACATTAACAACCTGACACAGTACAGCCTGCCAGTCTGACACATAGCCGACTTAACAAACCTACCATACACGGTTCACATAACCTACACATTACCATTACTCTAGACTGACACATAATCCTACACATCTCTGAAAACAACCTACACTACCTACACATACACTGACAACATTACCTCATCCCTAACACCTACACATAGATGACACATTTACCATACCTGGTACCCTGACTTTACCAGCACCTACACTAACCCTCACCGTAGACCTCACATGACCTGCCAGTAGGCTCAGTATCACATTCCTCTTTCTCACTCTACACTAACCCTGCCTACACCATCCACCCTCTGTCCCGGACATGGCCCTACACATCTGACGTACCCTACCACAGCCTGAACGTAGACCTCCACCTTAGACTCTACCCTACACATCTCACTGACCTCTACCTTCTGACACAGTATACAACCCTACTCATTCACCTAACCTACACAATAGACAACTGCGTGACCTGATGTAACCCCTGCCCGTCTACACATACCCCTACCATCCCTCACACCCTTCCATACCTACCATAACCTACACATTAACAAACCTCTTTTAACTACCTACCCTACACATAGACCTACACATAGCTCCCGTAACTCTTACCTGACACAGTAGATCAAACCTGAAAGTAGACCTGACACGTATTGCCCTCCATATACACCGTAACCTGACCAGTGACCTTCGTCCAGTACCAACCTGAACATAACCTACACAGTAACTACATCCAGTGACAACCTACACATACACCTACATGTGACCTGACCCCAGTACCTGACACAGTGACAAACACAGTACACCTGACACATACGTACACATAGACCTGACACAGCTGGGCAAGACCTAACACAGTACCCTGACCAGACCCGGGACACATACCTACACATACCTGACACAGTACACCTGCTACAGTACACACAGAATACCTCACATTACACCTACACATAACATGACTTCCTACACATACAACTACTCTCTCGCCACTCTACGTACTACCGTAACTGACCAACTGACACGTTAGACCGCCTCACCCTGACACCTAGACCTCACGAAAACCCCCCCCCTCATACTACTGTCCTGTTACACATAGACAAGCCCTCTATGCCTGACACAGTCACTGACTAGTTCCCTACTTCCTCACCTTGTCCTGTAACTTACACAGTATACTGACACGTCAACCTACACATAACCCTGACACATACACCATTAACACAGTAACAAACTGCCATACACTACACCTGCCACAGTAGAGCCTGACACAGTAACAACCCTTCTCAGTTCCTACACTCACACGTAACCTGACACAACCTTGACCTACACGTAGCTGACCAGTCCTCCTCCCTAATACCTACACATAGACAACCACATACGCCTGACACGCAGCCTGACACAGTAGCTACACAGTGCACACACAGTACCTACTAGACAACCTACAGTCCTGAACATACCCGACACAGCAGACTGAACCCTGACCAGTAGACCTGACACAGAAGACAAGACCTGACACAGTAGACAAGACACAGTAGACAAGTCCTGACACAGTACACCTGACACATGAGACCTGACACAGCATAATTGACACAGTAGACCTGACAGAGTAGACCTGACACATTAAACAAGACCTGACACAGTATACTTGACACAGTACACCTGACACAGTAGACCTGACACAGTAGACATTACACAGTAGACATGACACGTTAGACAAGACCTGAAAACATTAGACCTGACACAGTAGACAAGACCTGACACAGTAGACCTGACACAGTATACCTGACACAGTATACCTGACACAGTAGACCTGACACAGTAGACCTGACACAGTAGACATTACACAGTAGACATGACACATTAGAAAAGACCTGAAATCATTAGACCTGACACAGAAGACAAAACCTGACACAGTAGACAAGACCTGACACAGTAGACCTGACACAGTATACCTGACACAGTAGACCTGACACAGTAGACAAGACCTGACACAGGTGACCTGACATAGTAGACGTGAAACAGTAGACCTGACACAGTAGACAAGACCTGACACACCTGACAAAGAAGACCTGACAAAGCATACCTGACACAGTAGACCTGACACAGTAGACCTGACACAGTAGACCTGACACAGTAGACCTGACACAGAATACCTGACACATTAGACAAAACCTGACACAGTAGACATGACTGTAGACCTGACACAATAGACAAGACCTGAGACATCATACTTGACACAGTAGACCTGACACAGTAGACCTGACACAGTAGACCTGACACAGAAGACCTGACACATTAGACAAGACCTGACACAGTAGACCTGACACAGTAGACCTGACACAGTAGACCTGACACAGTAGACAAGACCTGACACAGTAGACGTGACACAGTAGACCTGACACAGCATACGTGACACAGTAGACCTGACACCGTAGACCTGACACGTAGACAAGACCTGACACAGTAGACAATACCTGACACAGTAGACAAGACCTGACACAGTAGACCTGACACAGTACACCTGACACAGTAGACCTGAGACAGTACACCTGACAGTAGACCTGACACTGTACACCTGACACAGTAGACCTGACACAGTAGTCAAGACCTTACACAGTATACCTGACACAGTATACCTGACACAGTAGACCTGACACAGTAGACCTGACACAGTAGACCTGACACAGTAGACCTGAGACAGTACACCTGACAGTAGACCTGACACTGTACACCTGACACAGTAGACCTGACACAGTAGTCAAGACCTTACACAGTATACCTGACACAGTATACCTGACACAGTAGACCTGACACAGAAGACTGGACACAGCATACCTGACACAGTAGACCTGACACAGTAGACCTGACACAGTAGACATGACACAGTAGACCTGACACATTAGACAAGACCTGACACAGTAGACCTGGCACAGTATACCTGACACAGTAGACACGACCTGACACAGTACACCAGACACAGTACACCTGACATAGTAGACCTGACAGAGTAGACCTGACACAGTAGACCTGACACAGTAGACCTGACACAGTAGACAAGACCTGACACAGTAGACCTGACACAGTAGACAAGACCTGACACAGTAGACCTGACACAGCAGACAAGACCTGACAGAGCAGACCTGCAACAGTAGACCTGACACAGCAGACAAGACCTGACACAGTAGACAAGACCTGACACAGTAGACAAGACCTGACACAGTAGACTTGACACAGTAGACCTGACACAGTAGACAAGACCTGACACAGTAGACTTGACACAGTAGACCTGACACAGTAGACAAGACCTGACACAATACACCTGACACAGTATATTTGACACAGTAGACCTGACACAGTAGACAAGACCTGACACAGGTGACCTGACATAGTGACTACCAGTAGACCTGACACAGTAGACAAGACCTGACACAATACACCTGACACAGAAGACCGGACAAAGCATACCTGACACAGTAGACCCGACACAGTAGACCTGACACAGTAGACCTGACACAGAATACCTGACACATTAGACAAGACCTGACACAGTAGATATGACTGTAGACCTGACACAATAGACAAGACCTGAGACATCATACTTGACACGACCTGACACAGTAACCCACAGTACCAAGACCTGACACATTAGACAAGACCTGACACAGTAGACCTGACAGTAGACCTGGCACAGTAGACCTGACACAGCATACTTGACACAGTAGACCTGACACCGTAGACCTGACACAGTAGACAAGACCTGACACAGTAGACGTGACACAGTAGACCTGACACAGCATACTTGACACAGTAGACCTGACACCGTAGACCTGACACAGTAGACAAGACCTGACACAGTAGACAAGACCTGACACAGTAGACAATACCTGACACAGTACACCTGACACAGTAGACCTGAGACAGTACACCTGGCAGTAGAACTGACACTGTACACCTGACACAGTAGACCTGACACAGTAGTCAAGACCTTACACAGTATACCTGACACAGTATACCTGACACAGTGTACCTGACACAGTAGACCTGACCAATACACCTGACACAGTAGACCTGACACATTAGACAAGACCTGACACAGTATACATGACACAGTAGACCTGACACAGTACACCTGACACAGTAGACTTGACACAGTAGACCTGACACAGTAGACAAGACCTGAAACAGTAGACCTGACACAATAGACAAGACCTGACACAGTAGACATGACACAGTAGACCTGACACAGCAGACAAGACCTGACACAGTAGACAAGACACAGTAGACAAGTCCTGACACAGTACACCTGACACATAAGACCTGACACAGCATACTTGACACAGTACAACTGACAGAGTAGACCTGACACATTAAACAAGACCTGACACAGCATACTTGACACAGTACACCTGACACAGTAGACCTGACACAGTAGACCTGACACAGTAGACATTACACAGTAGACATGACACATTAGACAAGACCTTAAAACATTAGACCTGACACAGTAGACAAGACCTGACACAGTAGACCTGACACAGTATACCTGACACAGTATACCTGACACAGTAGACCTGACACAGTAGACCGACATAGACATTACACAGTAGACATGACATCACAAAGACCTGACATCATCAGACCTGACACAGAAGACAAGACCTGACACAGTAGACAAGACCTGACACAGTAGACCTGACACAGTATACCTGACACAGAATACCTGACACATTAGACAAAACCTGACACAGTAGACATGACTGTAGACCTGACACAATAGACAAGACCTGAGACATCATACTTGACACAGTAGACCTGACACAGTAGACCTGACACAGTAGACCTGACACAGAAGACCTGACACAGTAGACAAGACCTGACACAGTAGACCTGACACAGTAGACCTGACACAGTAGACCTGACACAGTAGACAAGACCTGACACAGTAGACCTGACACAGTAGACAAGACCTGACACAGTAGACCTGACACAGTAGACAAGACCTGACACAGTAGACATGACACAGCAGACCTGACACAGCAGACCTGACACAGTAGACATAGACCTGACACAGCAAGACCTGACACAGCAGACCTGACACAGTAGACAAGACCTGACACAGTAGACCTGACACAGAAGACCTGACACAGTAGACCTGACACAGTAGACCTGTCACAGTAGACCTGACACAGTAGACCTGACACAGTAGACAAGACCTGACACAGTAGACTTGACACAGTAGACCTGACACAGTAGACAAGACCTGACACAGTACACCTGACACAGTATATCTGACACAGTAGACCTGACACAGTAGACAAGACCTGACACAGTGACCTGACATAGTAGACGTGACACAGTAGACCTGACACAGTAGACAAGACCTGACACCGTACACCTGACACAGAAGACCTGACACAGCATACCTGACACAGTAACCGACACAGTGACCCTGACACAGTAGACCTGACACAGTAGACCTGCAAATACCTGACACATTAGACAAGACCTGACACAGTAGACATGACATGTAGACCTGACACAATAGACAAGACCTGAGACATCATACTTGACACAGTAGACCTGACACAGTAGACCTGACACAGTAGACCTGACACAGAAGACCTGACACATTAGACAAGACCTGACACAGTAGACCTGACAGTAGACCTGACACAGTAGACCTGACACAGTAGACAAGACCTGACACAGTAGACGACCTGACACAGTAGACCTGACACAGCATACTTGACACAGTAGACCGACACCGTAGACCTGACACAGTAGACAAGACCTGACACAGTAGACAAGACCTGACACAGTAGACAAGACCTGACACAGTAGACCTGACACAGTACACCTGACACAGTAGACCTGAGACAGTGCACAGAGACCTGACACTGTACACCTGACACAGTAGACCTGACACAGTAGTCAAGACCTTACACAGTATACCTGACACAGTATACCTGACACAGTAGACCTGACACAGTATACCTGACACAGTATACCTGACACAGTAGACCTGACACAGTAGACATGACACAGTAGACCTGACACAGTAGACCTGACACAGTAGACAAGACCTGACACAGTAGACCTGACACAGTAGACCTGACACAGTAGACCTGACACAGTAGACCTGACACAGTACCTGACACGAGACCTGACACAGTAGACCTGACACAGCAAGACCTGACACAGTAGACCTGACACAGTAGACCTGACACAGTAGACCTGACACAGTAGACCTGACACAGTAGACCTGACACAGTAGACCTGACACAGTAGACCTGACACAGTAGACCTGACACATTAGACAAGACCTGACACAGTAGACCTGACACAGTAGACAAGTCCTGACACAGTTTACCTGACACGTAGACAAGACCTGACACAGTAACACATAGACCTGACACAGACAACCGACACAGTAGACACCTACACAGTACACCTGACACATAAGCCTGACACAGCATACTTGACACAGTAGACCTGACACAGTAGACCTGAACAGTAGACAAGACCTGACACAGTAGACCTGACACAGTAGACCTGACACATACACCTGACACAGTAGACCTGACACAGTACACCTGACACGTAGACAAGACCTGACACAGTAGACCTGACACAGTAGACAAGACCTGACACAGTAGACCTGACACAGTAGACCTGACACAGTATACAAGACCTGACACAGTAGACTCTGACACAGTAGACCTGACACAGTACGCACTTACACGTGACACTGACACATTATACAACACCTACATCATTAACCTACACAAAGACAAACACCTGACTTACAGTAGACCCTGACACAGTATACCTGACACAGTATACCTGACACAGTAGACCTGACACAGTAGACAAGACCTGACACACCATGACACAGCCTGACACAGTAGAAAGACCTGACACAGCATACCTGACACAGTAGACCTGACACAGTAGACCTGACACAGTAGACCTGACACAGTAGACCTGACACAGAATACCTGACACATTAGACAAGACCTGACACAGTAGACATGACTGTAGACCTGACACAATAGACAAGACCTGAGACATCATACTTGACACAGTAGACCTGACAAGTAGACCTGACCATAGACCTGACCAGAAGACCTGACACATTAGACAAGACCTGACACAGTAGACCTGACACCAGTAGACCTGACACAGTAGACCTGACACAGTAGACAAGACCTGACACAGTAGACCTGACACAGTAGACCTGACACGCAACTTGACAGTAGACCTGACACCGTAGACCTGACACAGTAGACAAGACCTGACACAGTAGACCTGACACAGTAGACAAGACCTGACACAGTAGACCTGACACAGTAACCTGACACACTGAGACAGTACACTGACAGTAGACCTACTGTACACCTGACACAGTAGACCTGACACAGTAGTCAAGACCTTACACAGTATACCTGACACAGTATACCTGACACAGTATACCTGACACAGTAGACCTGACACAGTAGACCTGACACAGTAGACCTGACACAGTAGACCTGACACAGTAGACCTGACACAGTAGACCTGACACAGTAGACCTGACACAGTAGACAAGACCTGACACAGTAGACCTGACACAGTAGACCTGACACAGTAGACCTGACACAGAAGACTGGACACAGCATACCTGACACAGTAGACCTGACACAGTAGACCTGACACAGTAGACATGACACAGTAGACCTGACACATTAGACAAGACCTGACACAGTAGACCTGGCACAGTATACCTGACACAGTAGACAAGACCTGACACAGTACACCTGACACAGTACACCTGACATAGTAGACCTGACACAGTAGACCTGACACAGTAGACCTGACACAGTAGACCTGACACAGTAGACAAGACCTGACACAGTAGACCTGACACAGCAGACAAGACCTGACACAGTAGACCTGACACAGCAGACAAGACCTGACAGAGCAGACCTGCAACAGCAGACCTGACACAGTAGACAAGACCTGACACAGTAGACCTGACACAGTAGACAAGACCTGACACAGTAGACTTGACACATAGACCCGACACAGTAGACAAGACCTGACACAGTAGACTTGACACAGTAGACCTGACACAGTAGACAAGACCTGACACAATACACCTGACACAGTATATCTGACACAGTAGACCTGACACAGTAGACAAGACCTGACACAGGTGACCTGACATAGTAGACGTGACACAGTAGACCTGACACAGTAGACAAGACCTGACACAATACACCTGACACAGAAGACCGGACAAAGCATACCTGACACAGTAGACCCGACACAGTAGACCTGACACAGTAGACCTGACACAGAATACCTGACACATTAGACAAGACCTGACACAGTAGACATGACTGTAGACCTGACACAATAGACAAGACCTGAGACATCATACTTGACACAGTAACCTGACACAGTAGACCTGACACAGTAGACCTGACACAGAAGACCTGACACATTAGACAAGACCTGACACAGTGACCTGACAGTAGACCTGGCACAGTAGACCTGACACAGCATACTTGACACAGTAGACCTGACACCGTAGACCTGACACAGTAGACAAGACCTGACACAGTAGACGTGACACAGTAGACCCTGACACAGCATACTTGACACAGTAGACCTGACACCGTAGACCTGACACAGTAGACAAGACCTGACACAGTAGACAAGACCTGACACAGTAGACAAGACCTGACACAGTACACCTGACACAGTAGACCTGAGACAGTACACCTGACAGTAGAACTGACACTGTACACCTGACACAGTAGACCTGACACATAGTCAAGACCACATTCCTGACACAGTATACCTGACACAGTATACCTGACACAGTAGACCTGACACTCCACAGTAGACCTGACACATTAGACAAGACCTGACACAGTAGACCTGACACAGTAGACCTGACACAGTACACCTGACACAGTAGACTTGACACAGTAGACCTGACACAGTAGACAAGACCTGACACAGTAGACCTGACACAGTAGACAAGACCTGACACAGTAGACATGACACAGTAGACCTGACACAGCAGACAAGACCTGACACAGTAGACCAGACACAGTAGACAAGTCCTGACACAGTAGACCTGACACATAAGACCTGACACAGCATACTTGACACAGTACAACTGACAGAGTAGACCTGACACATTAGACAAGACCTGACACAGCATACTTGACACAGTACACCTGACACAGTGGACCTGACACAGTAGACCTGACACAGTAGACCTGACTCAGTAGACCTGACACAGTAGACCTGACACAGTACACCTGACACATTAGACAAGTCCTGACCATGTAGACCTGACACAGTATACCTGACACAGTAGACCTGACACAGTAGACCTGACACAGTAGAACTGACAGAGTAGACCTGACACAGTAGACCTGACACAGTAGACAAGACCTGACACAGTAGACCTGACACAGTAGACAAGACCTGACACAGTAGACCTGACACAGTAGACCTGACACAGTAGACCTGACACAGAAGACCTGACACATTAGACAAGACCTGACACAGTAGACCTGCTGTAGACCTGACACAGTAGACAAGACCTGAGACATCATACTTGACACAGTAGACCTGACACAGTAGACCTGACACAGTAGACCTGACACAGAAGACCTGACACATTAGACAAGACCTGACACAGTAGACCTGACAGTAGACCTGACACAGTAGACCTGACACAGTAGACAAGACCTGACACAGTAGACGTGACACAGTAGACCTGACACAGCATACTTGACACAGTAGACCTGACACCGTAGACCTGACACAGTAGACAAGACCTGACACAGTAGACCTGACACAGTACACCTGACACAGTAGACCTGACACAGTAGACCTGACACAGTAGACCTGACACAGAATACCTGACACATTAGACAAAACCTGACACAGTAGACATGACTGTAGACCTGACACAATAGACAAGACCTGAGACATCATACTTGACACAGTAGACCTGACACAGTAGACCTGACACAGTAGACCTGACACAGAAGACCTGACACATTAGACAAGACCTGACACAGTAGACCTGACAGTAGACCTGACACAGTAGACCTGACACAGTAGACAAGACCTGACACAGTAGACGTGACACAGTAGACCTGACACAGCATACTTGACACAGTAGACCTGACACCGTAGACCTGACACAGTAGACAAGACCTGACACAGTAGACCTGACACAGTAGACCTGAGACAGTACACCTGACAGTAGACCTGACACTGTACACCTGACACAGTAGACCTGACACAGTAGTCAAGACCTTACACAGTATACCTGACACAGTATACCTGACACAGTATACCTGACACAGTAGACCTGACACAGTAGACCTGACACAGTAGACATGACACAGTAGACATGACACAGTAGACATGACACAGTGCACCTGACACAGTAGACTTGACACAGTAGACCTGACACAGTAGACAAGACCTGACACAGTAGACCTGACACAATAGACAAGACCTGACACAGTAGACATGACACAGTAGACCTGACACAGTAGACCTGTAACAGTAGACATTACACAGTAGACCTGACACAGTAGACATTACACAGTAGACCTGACACAATAGACAAGACCTGACACAGTAGACATGATACAGTATACCTGACACAGTAGACCTGACACAGTATACCTGACACAGTATACCTGACACAGTAGACCTGACACAGTAGACAAGACATAACACAATACACCTGACACAGAAGGCCTGACACAGTACACCTGACACAGTAGACTTGACACATTAGACAAGACCTGACACAGTACACCTGACACAGAAGGCCTGACACAGTACACCTGACACAGTAGACTTGACACAGTAGACCTGACACAGTAGACAAGACCTGACACAGTAGAAAAGACCTGACACAGTAGACAAGACCTGACACAGTAGACCTGACACAGTAGACAAGACCTGACACAATACACCTGACACAGTATACCTGACACAGTGGACCTGACACAGTAGACAAGACCTGACACAGGTGACCTGACATAGTAGACGTGACACAGTAGACCTGACACAGTAGACAAGACCTGACACAATACACCTGACACAGAAGACCGGACAAAGCATACCTGACACAGTAGACCCGACACAGTAGACCTGACACAGTAGACCTGACACAGAATACCTGACACATTAGACAAGACCTGACACAGTAGACCTGACTGTAGACCTGACACAATAGACAAGACCTGAGACATCATACTTGACACAGTAGACCTGACACAGTAGACCTGACACAGTAGACAATACCTGACACTGTAGACAAGACCTGACACAGTAGACCTGACACAGTACACCTGACACAGTAGACCTGAGACAGTACACCTGACAGTAGACCTGACACTGTACACCTGACACAGTAGACCTGACACAGTAGTCAAGACCTTACACAGTATACCTGACACAGTATACCTGACACAGTAGACCTGACACAGTAGACCTGACACAGTAGACCTGACACAGTACACCTGACACAGTAGACCTGACACAGTAGACAAGACCTGACACAGTAGACATGACACAGTAGACCTGACACAGTACACCTGACACAGTAGACTTGACACAGTAGACAAGACCTGACACAGTAGACCTGACACAGTAGACAAGACCTGACACAGTAGACATGACACAGTAGACCTGACACAGAAGACAAGACCTGACACAGTAGACAAGACACAGTAGACAAGTCCTGACACAGTACACCTGACACATAAGACCTGACACAGCATAATTGACACAGTAGACCTGACAGAGTAGACCTGACACATTAAACAAGACCTGACACAGCATATTTGACACAGTACACCTGACACAGTAGACCTGACACAGTAGACCTGACACAGTAGACCTGACACAGTAGACATTACACAGTAGACATGACACATTAGACAAGACCTGAAAACATTAGACCTGACACAGTAGACAAGACCTGACACAGTAGACCTGACACAGTATACCTGACACAGTATACCTGACACAGTAGACCTGACACAGTAGACCTGACACAGTAGACATTACACAGTAGACATGACACATTAGAAAAGACCTGAAATCAGTAGACCTGACACAGTAGACACCTGACACAGTAGACAAGACCTGACACAGTAGACCTGACACAGTATACCTGACACAGTAGACCTGACACAGTAGACAAGACCTGACACAGTGACCTGACATAGTAGATGTGACACAGTAGACCTGACACAGTAGACAAGACCTGACACACCTGACAAAGAAGACCCGACACAGCATACCTGACACAGTAGACCTGACACAGTAGACCTGACACAGTAGACCTGACACAGAATACCTGACACATTAGACAAAGACCTGACACAGTAGACATGACTGTAGACCTGACACAATAGACAAAGACCTGAGACATCAGACACAGTAGACCTGACACAGTAGACCTGACACAGTAGACCTGACACAGAAGACCTGACACATTAGACAAGACCTGACACAGTAGACCTGCACAGTAGACCTGACACAGTAGACCTGACACAGTAGACAAGACCTGACACAGTAGACGTGACACAGTAGACCTGACACAGCATACTTGACACAGTAGACCTGACACCGTAGACCTGACACAGTAGACAATACCTGACACAGTAGACAATGCCTGACACAGTAGACAAGACCTGACACAGTAGACTTGACACAGTAGACCTGACACAATAGACATTACCTGACACCATAGACATGACACAGTAGACCTGACACAGAAGACAAGACCTGACACAGTAGACAAGACACAGTAGACAAGTCCTGACACAGTACACCTGACACATGAGACCTGACACAGCATAATTGACACAGTAGACCTGACAGAGTAGACCTGACACATTAAACAAGACCTGACACAGCATACTTGACACAGTACACCTGACACAGTAGACCTGACACAGTAGACATTACACAGTAGACATGACACGTTAGACAAGACCTGAAAACATTAGACCTGACACAGTAGACCTGACACAGTATACCTGACACAGTATACCTGACACAGTAGACCTGACACAGTAGACCTGACACAGTAGACAGAGACCTGACACAGTAGACCTGACACAGTAGACATTACACAGTAGACATGACACATTAGAAAAGACCTGACATCATTAGACCTGACACAGTAGACAACTGACACAGTAGACAAGACCTGACACAGTACACCTGACACAGTATACCTGACACAGTAGACCTGACACAGTAGACAAGACCTGACACAGGTGACCTGACATAGTAGACGTGACACAGTAGACCTGACACAGTAGACAAGACCTGACACAATACACCTGACACAGAAGACCCGACAAAGCATACCTGACACAGTAGACCGTGACACAGTAGACCTGACACAGAATACCTGACACATTAGACAAACCTGACACAGTAGACATGACTGTAGACCTGACACAATAGACAAGACCTGAGACATCATACTTGACACAGTAGACCTGACACAGTAGACCTGACACAGTAGACCTGACACAGAAGACCTGACACATTAGACAAGACCTGACACAGTAGACCTGACACAGTAGACAAGACCTGACACAGTAGACGTGATACAGTAGACCTGACACAGCATACTTGACACAGTAGACCTGACACCGTAGACCTGACACAGTAGACAAGACCTGACACAGTAGACAATACCTGACACAGTAGACAAGACCTGACACAGTACACCTGACACAGTAGACCTGAGACAGTACACCTGGCAGTAGAACTGACACTGTACACCTGACACAGTAGACCTGACACAGTAGTCAAGACCTTACACAGTATACCTGACACAGTATACCTGACACAGTGTACCTGACACAGTAGACCTGACCAATACACCTGACACAGTAGACCTGACACATTAGACAAGACCTGACACAGTACACCTGACACAGTAGACTTGACACAGTAGACCTGACACAGTAGACAAGACCTGACACAGTAGACCTGACACAATAGACAAGACCTGACACAGTAGACATGACACAGTAGACCTGACACAGCAGACAAGACCTGACACAGTAGACAAGACACAGTAGACAAGTCCTGACACAGTACACCTGACACATAAGACCTGACACAGCATAATTGACACAGTACAACTGACAGAGTAGACCTGACACATTAAACAAGACCTGACACAGCATACTTGACACAGTACACCTGACACAGTAGACCTGACATAGTAGACCTGACACAGTAGACCTGACACAGTAGACATTACACAGTAGACATGACACATTAGACAAGCCCTTAAAACATTAGACCTGACACAGTAGACAAGACCTGACACAGTAGACCTGACACAGTATACCTGATACAGTATACCTGACACAGTAGACCTGACACAGTAGACCTGACACAGTAGACATTACACAGTAGACATGACACATTAGAAAAGACCTGAAATCATTAGACCTGACACAGAAGACAAGACCTGACACAGTAGACAAGACCTGACACAGTAGACCTGACACAGTATACCTGACACAGTAGACCTGACACAGTAGACAAGACCTGACACAGGTGACCTGACATAGTAGACGTGACACAGTAGACCTGACACAGTAGACAAGACCTGACACACCTGACAAAGAAGACCCGACAAAGCATACCTGACACAGTAGACCTGACACAGTAGACCTGACACAGTAGACCTGACACAGAATACCTAACACATTAGACAAAACCTGACACAGTAGACATGACTGTAGACCTGACACAATAGACAAGACCTGAGACATCATACTTGACACAGTAGACCTGACACAGTAGACCTGACACAGAAGACCTGACACATTAGACAAGACCTGACACAGTAGACCTGACAGTAGACCTGACACAGTAGACCTGACACAGTAGACAAGACCTGACACAGTAGACCTGACACAGTAGACCTGACACAGCTACCTGACACGAGACCTGACACCGTAGACCTGACACAGTAGACAAGACCTGACACAGTAGACTTGACACAGTAGACCTGACACAGTAGACAAGACCTGACACAATACACCTGACACAGTATATTTGACACAGTAGACCTGACACAGTAGACAAGACCTGACACAGGTGACCTGACATAGTAGACGTGACACAGTAGACCTGACACAGTAGACAAGACCTAACACAATACAACTGACACAGAAGACCGGACAAAGCATACCTGACACAGTAGACCCGACACAGTAGACCTGACACAGTAGACCTGACACAGAATACCTGACACATTAGACAAGACCTGACACAGTAGATATGACTGTAGACCTGACACAATAGACAAGACCTGAGACATCATACTTGACACAGTAGACCTGACACATTAGACAAGACCTGACACAGTAGACCTGACAGTAGACCTGGCACAGTAGACCTGACACAGCATACTTGACACAGTAGACCTGACACCGTAGACCTGACACAGTAGACAAGACCTGAC
Organism: Coregonus clupeaformis; assembly: GCF_020615455.1. Classification (NCBI taxonomy): domain Eukaryota; kingdom Metazoa; phylum Chordata; class Actinopteri; order Salmoniformes; family Salmonidae; genus Coregonus; species Coregonus clupeaformis. The sequence goes on along the minus strand of NW_025535633.1, from coordinate 71,868 downwards.
ACAGTAGACGTGACACAGTAGACCTGACACAGCATACTTGACACAGTAGACCTGACACCGTAGACCTGACACAGTAGACAAGACCTGACACAGTAGACAAGACCTGACACAGTAGACAAGACCTGACACAGTACACCTGACACAGTAGACCTGAGACAGTACACCTGACACGTAGAACTGACACTGTACACCTGACACAGTAGACCTGACACAGTAGTCAAGACCTGACACAGTATACCTGACACAGTATACCTGACACAGTAGACCTGACACAGTAGACCTGACACATTAGACAAGACCTGACACAGTATACATGACACAGTAGACCTGACACAGTACACCTGACACAGTAGACTTGACACAGTAGACCTGACACAGTAGACACGACCTGACACAGTAGACCTGACACAATAGACAAGACCTGACACAGTAGACATGACACAGTAGACCTGACACAGCAGACAAGACCTGACACAGTAGACAAGACACAGTAGACAAGTCCTGACACAGTACACCTGACACATAAGACCTGACACAGCATAATTGACACAGTACAACTGACAGAGTAGACCTGACACATTAAACAAGACCTGACACAGCATACTTGACACAGTACACCTGACACAGTAGACCTGACACAGTAGACCTGACACAGTAGACCTGACACAGTAGACATTACACAGTAGACATTACACAGTAGACATGACACATTAGACAAGACCTTAAAACATTAGACCTGACACAGTAGACAAGACCTGACACAGTAGACCTGACACAGTATACCTCACACAGTAGACCTGACACAGTAGACCTGACACAGTAGACAAGACATGACACAATACACCTGACACAGAAGACTGGACACAGCATACCTGACACAGTAGACATGACACAGTAGACCTGACACAGTAGACCTGACACAGTAGACCTGACAAAGAAGACCTGACACATTAGACAAGACCTGACACAGTAGACCTGACAGTAGACCTGACACGTTAGACAAGACCTGACACAGTAGACCTGACACAGCAGACAAGACCTGCCATAGTAGACCTGACACAGCAGACAAGACCTGACACAGTAGACCTGGCACAGTATACCTGACACAGTAGACAAGACCTGACACAGTACACCTGACACAGTACACCTGACATAGTAGACCTGACACAGTACACCTGACACAGTAGACTTGACACAGTAGACAAGACACAGTAGACAAGACCTGACACAGTAGACCTGACACAGCAGACAAGACCTGACAGAGTAGACCTGCCACAGTAGACCTGACACAGTAGACAAGACCTGACACAGTAGTCTTGATACAGTAGACCTGACACAGTATACCTTACATATTATACAACACCTGACACAGTAGACCTGACACAGTAGACAAGACCAGACACAGTAGACTTGACACAGTAGACCTGACACAGTAGACAAGACCTGACACAGCAGACCTGACACAGCAGACATGACACAGTAGACAAGACCTGACACAGTAGACATGACACAGTACACATGACACAGTAGACAAGACCTGACACAGTAGACATGACACAGTAGACCTGAGACAGCAGACAAGACCTGACACAGTAGACCTGACACAGTAGACCTGACACAGTAGACAAGACCTGACACAGTACACCTGACACAGTAGACTTGACACTGTAGACCTGACACAATAGACAAGACCGGAGACATCATACTTGACACAGTAGACCTGACACAGTAGACCTGACACAGTAGACCTGACAAAGACCTACACATTAGACAAACCTGACACAGTAGACCTGACAGTAGACCTGACACAGTAGACCTGACACAGTAGACAAGACCTGACACAGTAGACGTGACACAGTAGACCTGACACAGCATACTTGACACAGTAGACCTGACACCGTAGACCTGACACAGTAGACAAGACCTGACACAGTAGACAATACCTGACACAGTAGACAAGACCTGACACAGTAGACCTGACACAGTACACCTGACAGAGTAGACCTGAGACAGTACACCTGACAGTAGACCTGACACTGTACACCTGACACAGTAGACCTGACACAGTAGTCAAGACCTTACACAGTATACCTGACACAGTATACCTGACACAGTATACCTGACACAGTAGACCTGACACAGTAGACATGACACAGTAGACAAGACCTGACACAGTAGACCTGACACAGTAGACATGACACAGTAGACCTGACACAGTACACCTGACACAGTAGACTTGACACAGTAGACCTGACACAGTAGACAAGACCTGACACAGTAGACCTGACACAATAGACCAGACCTGACACAGTAGACATGACACAGTAGACCTGACACAGTAGACCTGACACAGTAGACATTACACAGTAGACCTGACACAGTAGACATTACACAGTAGACATGACACATTAGACAAGACCTGAAAAAATTAGACCTGACACAGTAGACAAGACCTGACACAGTAGACCTGACACAGTATACCTGACACAGTATACCTGACACAGTAGACCTGACACAGTAGACAAGACATGACACAATACACCTGACACAGAAGACTGGACACAGCATACCTGACACAGTAGACCTGACACAGTAGACCTGACACAGTAGACCTGACACAGAAGACCTGACACATTAGACAAGACCTGACACAGTAGACCTGACAGTAGACCTGACACATTAGACAAGACATGACACAGCATACTAGACACAGTAGACCTGACACAGTAGACCTGACACATTAGACAAGACCTGACACAGTAGACCTGACACGTTAGACAAGACCTGACACAGTAGACCTGACACAGCAGACAAGACCTGCCATAGTAGACCTGACACAGTAGACAAGACCTGACACAGTAGACAAGACCTGACACAGTAGACCTGACACAGTAGACAAGACCTGACACAGTAGACATGACACAGTAGACCTGACACAGCAGACAAGACCTGACACAGTAGACCTGGCACAGTATACCTGACACAGTAGACAAGACCTGACACAGTACACCAGACACAGTACACCTGACATAGTAGACCTGACAGAGTAGACCTGACACAGTAGACCTGACACATTAGACAATACCTGACACAGTACACCTGACACAGAAGGCCTGACACAGTACACCTGACACAGTAGACTTGACACAGTAGACCTGACACAGTAGACAAGACCTGACACAGTAGACCTGACACAGCAGACAAGACCTGACAGAGCAGACCTGCAACAGCAGACCTGACACAGTAGACAAGACCTGACACAGTAGACAAGACCTGACACAGTAGACAAGACCTGTCACAGTAGACTTGACACAGTAGACCTGACACAGTAGACAAGACCTGACAAAGTAGACTTGACACAGTAGACCTGACACCGTAGACAAGACCTGACACAATACACCTGACACAGTATATCTGACACAGTAGACCTGACACAGTAGACAAGACCTGACACAGGTGACCTGACATAGTAGACGTGACACAGTAAACCTGACACAGTAGACAAGACCTGACACAATACACCTGACACAGAAGACCGGACAAAGCATACCTGACACAGTAGACCCGACACAGTAGACCTGACACAGAATACCTGACACATTAGACAAAACCTGACACAGTAGACATGACTGTAGACCTGACACAATAGACAAGACCTGAGACATCATACTTGACACAGTAGACCTGACACAGTAGACCTGACACAGTAGACCTGACACAGAAGACCTGACACATTAGACAAGACCTGACACAGTAGACCTGACAGTAGACCTGACACAGTAGACAAGACCTGACACAGTAGACGTGACACAGTAGACCTGACACAGCATACTTGACACAGTAGACCTGACACCGTAGACCTGACACAGTAGACAAGACCTGACACAGTAGACCTGACACAGTACACCTGACACAGTAGACCTGAGACAGTACACCTGACAGTAGACCTGACACTGTACACCTGACACAGTAGACCTGACACAGTAGTCAAGACCTTACACAGTATACCTGACACAGTATACCTGACACAGTATACCTGACACAGTAGACCTGACACAGTAGACATGACACAGTAGACATGACACAGTAGACCTGACACAGTGCACCTGACACAGTAGACTTGACACAGTAGACCTGACACAGTAGACAAGACCTGACACAGTAGACCTGACACAATAGACAAGACCTGACACAGTAGACCTGACACAGTAGACCTGACACAGTAGACCTGACACAGTAGACATTACACAGTAGACCTGACACAGTAGACATTACACAGTAGACCTGACACAATAGACAAGACCTGACACAGTAGACATGATACAGTAGACCTGACACAGTAGACCTGACACAGTATACCTGACACAGTATACCTGACACAGTAGACCTGACACAGTAGACAAGACATAACACAATACACCTGACACAGAAGGCCTGACACAGTACACCTGACACAGTAGACTTGACACATTAGACAAGACCTGACACAGTACACCTGACACAGAAGGCCTGACACAGTACACCTGACACAGTAGACTTGACACAGTAGACCTGACACAGTAGACAAGACCTGACACAGTAGACCTGACACAGCAGACAAGACCTGACAGAGCAGACCTGCAACAGTAGACCTGACACAGTAGACAAGACCTGACACAGTAGACAAGACCTGACACAGTAGACAAGACCTGGCACAGTAGACTTGACACAGTAGACCTGACACAGTAGACAAGACCTGACACAGTAGACTTGACACAGTAGACCTGACACAGTAGACAAGACCTGACACAATACACCCGACACAGTATATTTGACACAGTAGACCTGACACAGTAGACAAGACCTAACACAATACACCTGACACAGAAGACCGGACAAAGCATACCTGACACAGTAGACCCGACACAGTAGACCTGACACAGTAGACCTGACACAGAATACCTGACACATTAGACAAGACCTGACACAGTAGATATGACTGTAGACCTGACACAATAGACAAGACCTGAGACATCATACTTGACACAGTAGACCTGACACATTAGACAAGACCTGACACAGTAGACCTGACAGTAGACCTGGCACAGTAGACCTGACACAGCATACTTGACACAGTAGACCTGACACCGTAGACCTGACACAGTAGACAAGACCTGACACAGTAGACGTGACACAGTAGACCTGACACAGCACACTTGACACAGTAGACCTGACACCGTAGACCTGACACAGTAGACAAGACCTGACACAGTAGACAAGACCTGACACAGTAGACAAGACCTGACACAGTACACCTGACACAGTAGACCTGAGACAGTACACCTGACAGTAGAACTGACACTGTACACCTGACACAGTAGACCTGACACAGTAGTCAAGACCTTACACAGTATACCTGACACAGTATACCTGACACAGTAGACCTGACACAGTAGACCTGACACATTAGACAAGACCTGACACAGTATACATGACACAGTAGACCTGACACAGTACACCTGACACAGTAGACTTGACACAGTAGACCTGACACAGTAGACAAGACCTGACACAGTAGACCTGACACAATAGACAAGACCTGACACAGTAGACATGACACAGTAGACCTGACACAGCAGACAAGACCTGACACAGTAGACAAGACACAGTAGACAAGTCCTGACACAGTACACCTGACACATAAGACCTGACACAGCATAATTGACACAGTACAACTGACAGAGTAGACCTGACACATTAAACAAGACCTGACACAGCATACTTGACACAGTACACCTGACACAGTAGACCTGACACAGTAGACCTGACACAGTAGACCTGACACAGTAGACATTACACAGTAGACATGACACATTAGACAAGACCTTAAAACATTAGACCTGACACAGTAGACAAGACCTGACACAGTAGACCTGACACAGTATACCTCACACAGTAGACCTGACACAGTAGACCTGACACAGTAGACAAGACATGACACAATACACCTGACACAGAAGACTGGACACAGCATACCTGACACAGTAGACATGACACAGTAGACCTGACACAGTAGACCTGACACAGTAGACCTGACAAAGAAGACCTGACACATTAGACAAGACCTGACACAGTAGACCTGACAGTAGACCTGACACATTAGACAAGACATGACACAGCATACTTGACACAGTAGACCTGACACAGTAGACCTGACACATTAGACAAGACCTGAGACAGTAGACCTGACACGTTAGACAAGACCTGACACAGTAGACCTGACACAGCAGACAAGACCTGCCATAGTAGACCTGACACAGTAGACAAGACCTGACACAGTAGACCTGACACAGCAGACAAGACCTGACACAGTAGACCTGACACAGTATACCGACACAGACAAGACCTGACACAGTACACCTGACACAGTACACCTGACATAGTAGACCTGACACAGTACACCTGACACAGTAGACTTGACACAGTAGACAAGACACAGTAGACAAGACCTGACACAGTAGACCTGACACAGCAGACAAGACCTGACAGAGTAGACCTGCCACAGTAGACCTGACACAGTAGACAAGACCTGACACAGTAGTATTGATACAGTAGACCTGACACAGTATACCTTACATATTATACAACACCTGACACAGTAGACCTGACACAGTAGACAAGACCTGACACAGTAGACCTGACACAGTAGACCTGACACAGTAGACAAGACCTGACACAGTAGACCTGACACAGCAGACATGACACAGTAGACAAGACCTGACACAGTAGACATGACACAGTAGACCTGACACAGCAGACAAGACCTGACACAGTAGACCTGACACAGTAGACCTGACACAGTAGACAAGACCTGACACAGTACACCTGACACAGTAGACTTGACACTGTAGACCTGACACAATAGACAAGACCTGAGACATCATACTTGACACAGTAGACCTGACACAGTAGACCTGACACAGTAGACCTGACACAGAAGACCTGACACATTAGACAAGACCTGACACAGTAGACCTGACAGTAGACCTGACACAGTAGACCTGACACAGTAGACAAGACCTGACACAGTAGACGTGACACAGTAGACCTGACACAGCATACTTGACACAGTAGACCTGACACCGTAGACCTGACACAGTAGACAAGACCTGACACAGTAGACAACACCTGACACAGTAGACAAGACCTGACACAGTAGACCTGACACAGTACAACTGACACAGTAGACCTGAGACAGTACACCTGACAGTAGACCTGACACTGAACACCTGACACAGTAGACCTGACACAGTAGTCAAGACCTTACACAGTATACCTGACACAGTATACCTGACACAGTAGACCTGACACAGTATACCTGACACAGTAGACCTGACACAGTAGACATGACACAGTAGACAAGACCTGACACAGTAGACATGACACAGTAGACCTGACACAGTAGACCTGACACAGTACACCTGACACAGTAGACTTGACACAGTAGACCTGACACAGTAGACAAGACCTGACACAGTAGACCTGACACAATAGACCAGACCTGACACAGTAGACATGACACAGTAGACCTGACACAGTAGACCTGACACAGTAGACATTACACAGTAGACCTGACACAGTAGACATTACACAGTAGACATGACACATTAGACAAGACCTGACAAAATTAGACCTGACACAGTAGACAAGACCTGACACAGTAGACCTGACACAGTATACCTGACACAGTATACCTGACACAGTAGACCTGACACAGTAGACAGACACAGTACACCTGACACAGAAGACCTGACACAGTAGACCTGACACAGTAGACCTGACACAGAAGACCTGACACATTAGACACTGACACAGTAGACCTGACACAGTAGACCTGACACAGTAGACCTGACACAGTAGACAAGACCTGACACAGTAGACCTGACACAGTAGACCTGACACAGCATACTTGACACAGTAGACCTGACACAGTAGACCTGACACATTAGACAAGACCCTGACACAGTAGACCTGACACAGTAGACAAGACCTGACACAGTAGACCTGACACAGTAGCAACTGACACAGTAGACCTGACACAGTAGACCTGACACAGTATACCTGACACAGTAGACATGACACAGTAGACATGACACAGTAGACAAGACCTGACACAGTAGACCTGACTCAGTAGACCTGACACAGTAGACATGACACAGTAGACCTGACACAGTAGACCTGACACAGTAGACCTGACACAGTAGACAAGACCTGACACAGTAGTCTTGATACAGTAGACAGACCTGACACAGTAGACCTGACACAGTACACCTGACACAGTAGACCTGACACAGTAGACCTGACACAGTAGACAAGACCTGACACAGTAGACCTGACACAGTAGACCTGACACAGTAGACAAGATGACACAGTAGACCTGACACAGTAGACCTGACACAGTAGACATTACACAGTAGACCTGACACAGTAGACCTGACATAGTAGACCTGACAGAGTAGACAAGACCTGACACAGTATACCTGACACAGTAGACAAGACCTGACACAGTAGACCTGACACAGCAGACAAGACCTGACACAGTAGACCTGACACAGCAGACAAGACCTGACAGAGCAGACCTGCAACAGTAGACCTGACACAGTAGACAAGACCTGACACAGTAGACAAGACCTGACACAGTAGACTTGACACAGTAGACCTGACACAGTAGACAAGACCTGACACAGTAGACTTGACACAGTAGACCTGACACAGTAGACAAGACCTGACACAATACACCTGACACAGTATACCTGACACAGTAGACCTGACACAGTAGACAAGACCTGACACAGGTGACCTGACACAGTAGACCTGACACAGTAGACCTGACACAGTAGACAAGACCTGACACAATACACCTGACACAGAAGACCGGACACAGCATACCTGACACAGTAGACCCGACACAGTAGACCTGACACAGTAGACCTGACACAGAATACCTGACACATTAGACAAGACCTGACACAGTAGACATGACTGTAGACCTGACACAATAGACAAGACCTGAGACATCATACTTGACACAGTAGACCTGACACAGTACACCTGACACATTAGACAAGACCTGACACAGTAGACCTGACACAGTAGACCTGACACAGTAGACCTGACACAGTAGACCTGACACAGTAGACCTGACACAGTAGACCTGACACAGTAGACAAGACCTGACACAGTAGACACTGACACAGTAGACAAGCCTGACACAGTAGACCTGACACAGTAGACCTGACACAGTAGACAAGACCTGACACAGTAGACCTGACACAGTAGACAAGACCCTGACACAGTAGACCTGACACAGTAGACCTGACACAGTAGACCTGACACAGTAGACACTGACACAGTAGACCTGACACAGTAGACATTACACAGTAGACATGACACATTAGACAAGACCTGAAAAAATTAGACCTGACACAGTAGACAAGACCTGACACAGTAGACCTGACACAGTATACCTGACACAGTATACCTGACACAGTAGACCTGACACAGTAGACAAGACATGACACAATACACCTGACACAGAAGACTGGACACAGCATACCTGACACAGTAGACCTGACACAGTAGACCTGACACAGTAGACCTGACACAGAAGACCTGACACATTAGACAAGACCTGACACAGTAGACCTGACAGTAGACCTGACACATTAGACAAGACCTGAGACAGTAGACCTGACACGTTAGACAAGACCTGACACAGTAGACCTGACACAGCAGACAAGACCTGCCATAGTAGACCTGACACAGTAGACAAGACCTGACACAGTAGACCTGACACAGTAGACAAGACCTGACACAGTAGCATGACACAGTAGACCTGACACAGTAGACAAGACCTGACACAGTACACCTGACACAGTAGACCTGACAGAGTAGACCTGACACAGTAGACCTGACACATTAGACAAGACCTGACACAGTACACCTGACACAGAAGGCCTGACACAGTACACCTGACACAGTAGACTTGACACAGTAGACCTGACACAGTAGACCTGACACAGCAGACAAGACCTGACAGAGCAGACCTACAACAGTAGACCTGACACAGTAGACAAGACCTGACACAGTAGACAAGACCTGACACAGTAGACAAGACCTGACACAGTAGACTTGACACAGTAGACCTGACACAGTAGACAAGACCTGACACAATACACCTGACACAGTATATCTGATACAGTAGACCTGACACAGTAGACAAGACCTGACACAGGTGACCTGACATAGTAGACATGACACAGTAGACCTGACACAGTAGACAAGACCTGACACAATACACATGACACAGAAGACCGGACAAAGCATACCTGACACAGTAGACCCGACACAGTAGACCTGACACAGTAGACCTGACACAGAATACCTGACACATTAGACAAGACCTGACACAGTAGACATGACTGTAGACCTGACACAATAGACAAGACCTGAGACATCATACTTGACACAGTAGACCTGACACAGTAGACCTGACACAGTAGACAAGACCTGACACAGTAGACCTGACACGTAGACCTGACACAGTAGACCTGACACAGCATACTTGACACAGTAGACCTGACACCGTAGACCTGACACAGTAGACAAGACCTGACACAGTAGACGACCTGACACAGTAGACAAGACCTGACACAGTAGACCTGACACAGTAGACCTGACACAGTACACCTGACACAGTACCTGACACAGTAGACCTGACACAGTAGACAAGACCTGACACAGTACACCTGACACAGTAGACCTGACACAGTAGACCTGACACAGTAGACAAGACCTGACACAATACACCTGACACAGAAGACCGGACAAAGCATACCTGACACAGTAGACCCGACACAGTAGACCTGACACAGTAGACCTGACACAGAATACCTGACACATTAGACAAGACCTGACACAGTAGACATGACAGTAGACCTGACACAATAGACAAGACCTGAGACAGCATACTTGACACAGTAGACCTGACACAGTAGACATGACACAGTAGACCTGACACAGCATACTTGACACAGTAGACCTGACACAGTAGACCTGACACAGTAGACAAGACCTGACACAGTAGACGTGACACAGTAGACCTGACACAGCATACTTGACACAGTAGACCTGACACCGTAGACCTGACACAGTAGACAAGACCTGACACAGTAGACAAGACCTGACACAGTAGACAAGACCTGACACAGTACACCTGACACAGTAGACCTGAGACAGTACACCTTACAGTAGAACTGACACTGTACACCTGACACAGTAGACCTGACACAGTAGTCAAGACCTTACACAGTATACCTGACACAGTATACCTGACACAGTAGACCTGACACAGTAGACCTGACCAATACACCTGACACAGTAGACCTGACACATTAGACAAGACCTGACACAGTATACATGACACAGTAGACCTGACACAGTACACCTGACACAGTAGACTTGACACAGTAGACCTGACACAGTAGACAAGACCTGACACAGTAGACCTGACACAATAGACAAGACCTGACACAGTAGACATGACACAGTAGACCTGACACAGCAGACAAGACCTGACACAGTAGACAAGACACAGTAGACAAGTCCTGACACAGTACACCTGACACAGTAAGACCTGACACAGAATAGATCTGACACAGTACACCTGACAGAGTAGACCTGACACATTAAACAAGACCTGACACAGCATACGTGACACAGTACACCTGACACAGTAGACCTGACACAGTAGACCTGACACAGTAGACCTGACACAGTAGACATTGACACAGTAGACCTGACACATTAGACAAGACCTTAAAACATTAGACCTGACACAGTAGACAAGACCTGACACAGTAGACCTGGCACAGTAGACCTGACACAGTAGACATTACACAGTAGACCTGACACAGTAGACATTACACAGTAGACCTGACACATTAGACAAGACCTGACACAGTAGACCTGACAGTAGACCTGACACATTAGACAAGACATGACACAGCATACTAGACACAGTAGACCTGACACAGTAGACCTGACACATTAGACAAGACCTGAGACAGTAGACCTGACACGTTAGACAAGACCTGACACAGTAGACCTGACACAGCAGACACGAGACCTGCCACAGTAGACCTGACACAGTAGACAAGACCTGACACAGTAGACAGCTGACACAGTAGACAAGACCTGACACAGTACACCTGACACAGTAGACCTGAGACAGTAGACCTGACAGTAGAACTGACACTGTACACCTGACACAGTAGACCTGACACAGTAGTCAAGACCTTACACAGTATACCTGACACAGTATACCTGACACAGTAGACCTGACACAGTAGACCTGACCAATACACCTGACACAGTAGACCTGACACATTAGACAATACCTGACACAGTAGACATGACACAGTAGACCTGACACAGTACACCTGACACAGTAGACTTGACACAGTAGACCTGACACAGTAGACAAGACCTGACACAGTAGACCTGACACAATAGACAAGACCTGACACAGTAGACATGACACAGTAGACCTGACACAGCAGACAAGACCTGACACAGTAGACAAGACACAGTAGACAAGTCCTGACACAGTACACCTGACACATAAGACCTGACACACAATAATTGACACAGTACACCTGACAGAGTAGACCTGACACATTAAACAAGACCTGACACAGCATACGTGACACAGTACACCTGACACAGTAGACCTGGCACAGTAGACCTGACACAGTAGACCTGACACAGTAGACATTACACAGTAGACATGACACATTAGACAAGACCTTAAAACATTAGACCTGACACAGTAGACAAGACCTGACACAGTAGACCTGGCACAGTAGACCTGACACAGTAGACATTACACAGTAGACCTGACACAGTAGACATTACACAGTAGACATGACACATTAGACAAGACCTTAAAACATTAGACCTGACACAGTAGACAAGACCTGACACAGTAGACCTGACACAGTATACCTCACACAGTAGACCTGACACAGTAGACCTGACACAGTAGAAAAAACATGACACAATACACCTGACACAGAAGACTGGACACAGCATACCTGGCACAGTAGACATGACACAGTAGACCTGACACAGTAGACCTGACACAGTAGACCTGACACAGAAGACCTGACACATTAGACAATACCTGACACAGTAGACCTGACAGTAGACCTGACACATTAGACAAGACATGACACAGCATACTTGACACAGTAGACCTGACACAGTAGACCTGACACATTAGACAAGACCTGAGACAGTAGACCTGACACATTAGACAAGACCTGACACAGTAGACCTGACACAGCAGACAAGACCTGCCATAGTAGACCTGACACAGTAGACAAGACCTGACACAGTAGACCTGACACAGCAGACAAGACCTGACACAGTACACCTGACACATAAGGCCTGACACAGTACACCTGACACAGTATACTTGACACAGTAGACCTGACACAGTAGACAAGACCTGACACAGTAGACCTGACACAGCAGACAAGACCTGACAGAGTAGACCTGCCACAGTAGACCTGACACAGTAGACAAGACCTGACACAGTACACCTGACATAGTAGACCTGACACAGTAGACCTGACACAGTAGACCTGACACAGCATACTTGACACAGTAGACCTGACACCGTAGACCTGACACAGTAGACAAGACCTGACACAGTAGACGTGACACAGTAGACCTGACACAGCATACTTGACACAGTAGACCTGACACCGTAGACCTGACACAGTAGACAAGACCTGACACAGTAGACAAGACCTGACACAGTAGACAAGACCTGACACAGTACACCTGACACAGTAGACCTGAGACAGTACACCTGACAGTAGAACTGACACTGTACACCTGACACAGTAGACCTGACACAGTAGTCAAGACCTTAAACAGTATACCTGACACAGTATACCTGACACAGTAGACCTGACCAATACACCTGACACAGTAGACCTGACACATGAGACAAGACCTGACACAGTAGACATGACACAGTAGACCTGACACAGTACACCTGACACAGTAGACTTGACACAGTAGACAAGACCTGACACAGTAGACAAGACCTGACACAGTACACCTGACACAGTAGACCTGAGACAGTACACCTGACAGTAGAACTGACACTGTACACCTGACACAGTAGACCTGACACAGTAGTCAAGACCTTACACAGTATACCTGACACAGTATACCTGACACAGTAGACCTGACACATTAGACAAGACCTGACACAGTAGACATGACACAGTAGACCTGACACAGTACACCTGACACAGTAGACTTGACACAGTAGACCTGACACAGTAGACAAGACCTGACACAGTAGACCTGACACAATAGACAAGACCTGACACAGTAGACATGACACAGTAGACCTGACACAGCAGACAAAACCTGACACAGTAGACAAGACACAGTAGACAAGTCCTGACACAGTACACCTGACACATAAGACCTGACACAGCATAATTGACACAGTACACCTGACAGAGTAGACCTGACACATTAAACAAGACCTGACACAGCATACTTGACACAGTAGACCTGACACAGTAGACCTGACACAGTAGACCTGACACAGTAGACCTGACACAGTAGACCTGACACAGTAGACATTACATAGTAGACATGACACATTAGACAAGACCTTAAAACATTAGACCTGACACAGTAGACAAGACCTGACACAGTATACCTCACACAGTAGACCTGACACAGTAGACCTGACACAGTAGACAAGACATGACACAATACACCTGACACAGAAGACTGGACACAGCATACCTGACACAGTAGACCTGACACAGTAGACCTGACACATTAGACAAGACCTGAGACAGTAGACATGACACGTTAGACAAGACCTGACACAGTAGACCTGACACAGCAGACAAGACCTGCCATAGTAGACCTGACACAGTAGACAAGACCTGACAGAGTAGACCTGACACAGCAGACAAGACCTGACAGAGTAGACCTGCCACAGTAGACCTGACACAGTAGACAAGACCTGACACAGTAGTCTTGATACAGTAGACCTGACACAGTAGACCTTACATATTATACAACACCTGCCACAGTAGACTTGACACAGTAGACAATACCTGACACAGTACACCTGACACAGTAGACTTGACACAGTAGACCTGACACAGTAGACAAGACCTGACACAGTACACCTGACACAGTAGACTTGACACAGTAGACCTGACACAGTAGACAAGACCTGACACAGCAGACTGACACAGTAGACCTGACACATTAGACAAGACCTGACACAGTACACCTGACACAGAAGACCTGACACAGTACACCTGACACAGTAGACTTGACCCAGTAGACCTGACACAGTAGACAAGACCTGACACAGTAGGCCTGACACAGCAGCCAAGACCTGACAGAGTAGACCTACCACAGTAGACCTGACACAGTAGACAAGACCTGACACAGTAGACTTGACACAGTAGACCTGACACAGTAGACAACACCTGACACAGCAGAACTGACACAGTAGACATGACAC
Organism: Coregonus clupeaformis; assembly: GCF_020615455.1. Taxonomy (NCBI): domain Eukaryota; kingdom Metazoa; phylum Chordata; class Actinopteri; order Salmoniformes; family Salmonidae; genus Coregonus; species Coregonus clupeaformis. Next base: position 56,252 of record NW_025535633.1, on the reverse strand, counting down.
AGTAGACTAGACCTGACACAGTAGACCTGACACAGTAGACATGACACAGTAGACAAGACCTGACACAGTATACCTGACACAGTATACCTGACACAGTATACCTGACACAGTAGACCTGACACAGTACACCTGACACAGTACACCTGACATAGTAGACCTGACACAGTACACCTGACACAGTACACCTGACATAGTAGACCTGACACAGTACACCTGGCACAGAATACCTGACACAGTACACCTGACACAGTAGACTTGACACAGTAGATCTGACACAGTAGACAAGACCTGACACAGTAGACCTGACACAGTAGACCTGACACAGTACACCTGACACAGTACACCTGACATAGTAGACCTGACACAGTAGACATGACACAGTACACCTGACACAGTACACCTGACACAGTAGACTTGACACAGTATACCTGACACAGTAGACAAGACCTGACACATTAGACCTGACACAATATACAAGACCTGACACAGTAGACATGACACAGTAGACCTGGCACAGTAGACCTGACACAGTAGACATTACACAGTAGACCTGACACAGTAGACATTACACAGTAGACATGACACATTAGACAAGACCTGAAAAAATTAGACCTGACACAGTAGACAAGACCTGACACAGTAGACCTGACACAGTATACCTGACACAGTATACCTGACACAGTAGACCTGACACAGTAGACAAGACATGACACAATACACCTGACACAGAAGACTGGACACATCATAACTGACACAGTAGACCTGACACAGAAGACCTGACACATTAGACAAGACCTGACACAGTAGACCTGACAGTAGACCTGACACATTAGACAAGACATGACACAGCATACTAGACACAGTAGACCTGACACAGTAGACCTGACACATTAGACAAGACCTGAGACAGTAGACCTGACACGTTAGACAAGACCTGACACAGTAGACCTGACACAGCAGACAAGACCTGCCATAGTAGACCTGACACAGTAGACAAGACCTGACACAGTAGACCTGACACAGTAGACAAGACCTGACACAATACACCAGACACAGTACACCTGACATAGTAGACCTGACAGAGTAGACCTGACACAGTAGACCTGACACATTAGACACGACCTGACACAGTACACCTGACACAGAAGGCCTGACACAGTACACCTGACACAGTAGACCTGACACAGTAGACCTGACACAGCAGACAAGACCTGACAGAGCAGACCTACAACAGTAGACCTGACACAGTAGACAAGACCTGACACAGTAGACAAGACCTGACACAGTAGACAAGACCTGACACAGTGGACTTGACACAGTAGACCTGACACAGTAGACAAGACCTGACACAATACACCTGACACAGTATATCTGATACAGTAGACCTGACACAGTAGACAAGACCTGACACAGGTGACCTGACATAGTAGACATGACACAGTAGACCTGACACAGTAGACAAGACCTGACACAATACACATGACACAGAAGACCGGACAAAGCATACCTGACACAGTAGACCCGACACAGTAGACCTGACACAGTAGACCTGACACAGAATACCTGACACATTAGATAAGACCTGACACAGTAGACATGACTGTAGACCTGACACAATAGACAAGACCTGAGACATCATACTTGACAAAGTAGACCTGACACAGTAGACATGGCACAGTAGACCTGACACAGCATACTTGACACAGTAGACCTGACACCGTAGACCTGACACAGTAGACAAGACCTGACACAGTAGACGTGACACTGTAGACCTGACACAGCATACTTGACACAGTAGACCTGACACCGTAGACCTGACACAGTAGACAAGACCTGACACAGTAGACAAGACCTGACACAGTAGACAAGACCTGACACAGTACACCTGACACAGTAGACCTGAGACAGTACACCTGACAGTAGAACTGACACTGTACACCTGACACAGTAGACCTGACACAGTAGTCAAGACCTTACACAGTATACCTGACACAGTATACCTGACACAGTAGACCTGACCAATACACCTGACACAGTAGACCTGACACATTAGACAAGACCTGACACAGTAGACATGACACAGTAGACCTGACACAGTACACCTGACACAGTAGACTTGACACAGTAGACCTGACACAGTAGACAAGACCTGACACAGTAGACCTGACACAATAGACAAGACCTGACACAGTAGACATGACACAGTAGACCTGACAGAGTAGACCTGACACATTAAACAAGACCTGACACAGCATACGTGACACAGTACACCTGACACAGTAGACCTGGCACAGTAGACCTGACACAGTAGACCTGACACAGTAGACATTACACAGTAGACATGACACATTAGACAAGACCTTAAAACATTAGACCTGACACAGTAGACAAGACCTGACACAGTAGACCTGACACAGTAGACAAGACCTGACACAGTAGACATGACACAGTAGACCTGGCACAGTAGACCTGACACAGTAGACATTACACAGTAGACCTGACACAGTAGACATTACACAGTAGACATGACACATTAGACAAGACCTGAAAAAATTAGACCTGACACAGTAGACAAGACCTGACACAGTAGACCTGACACAGTATACCTGACACAGTATACCTGACACAGTAGACCTGACACAGTAGACAACACATGACACAATACACCTGACACAGAAGACTGGACACAGCATACCTGACACAGTAGACCTGACACAGTAGACCTGACACAGTAGACCTGACACAGAAGACCTGACACATTAGACAAGACCTGACACAGTAGACCTGACAGTAGACCTGACACATTAGACAAGACATGACACAGCATACTAGACACAGTAGACCTGACACAGTAGACCTGACACATTAGACAAGACCTGAGACAGTAGACCTGACACGTTAGACAAGACCTGACACAGTAGACCTGACACAGCAGACAAGACCTGCCATAGTAGACCTGACACAGTAGACGTGACACTGTAGACCTGACACAGCATACTTGACACAGTAGACCTGACACCGTAGACCTGACACAGTAGACAAGACCTGACACAGTAGACAAGACCTGACACAGTAGACAAGACCTGACACAGTACACCTGACACAGTAGACATGAGACAGTACACCTGACAGTAGAACTGACACTGTACACCTGACACAGTAGACCTGACACAGTAGTCAAGACCTTACACAGTATACCTGACACAGTATACCTGACACAGTAGACCTGACACAGTAGACCTGACACAGTAGACCTGACCAATACACCTGACACAGTAGACATGACACATTAGACAAGACCTGACACAGTAGACATGACACAGTAGACCTGACACAGTACACCTGACACAGTAGACTTGACACAGTAGACCTAACACAGTAGACAAGACCTGACACAGTAGACCTGACACAATAGACAAGACCTGACACAGTAGACATGACACAGTAGACCTGACACAGCAGACAAGACCTGACACAGTAGACAAGACACAGTAGACAAGTCCTGACACAGTACACCTGACACATAAGACCTGACACACAATAATTGACACAGTACACCTGAAAGAGTAGACCTGACACATTAAACAAGACCTGACACAGCATACGTGACACAGTACACCTGACACAGTAGACCTGGCACAGTAGACCTGACACAGTAGACCTGACACAGTAGACATTACACAGTAGACATGACACATTAGACAAGACCTGACACAGTAGACCTGACACAGTAGACAAGACCTGACACAGTAGACCTGACACAGTAGACCTGACACAGTAGACAAGACCTGACACAATACACCTGACACAGAAGACTGACGCATACCTGGCACAGTAGACCTGACACAGTAGACCTGACACAGTAGACCTGACACAGTAGACCTGACACAGTAGACATGACACAGCATAGACAAGACCTGACACAGTAGACCTGACAGTACCTGACACATTAGACAAGACCTGACACAGCATACTTGACACAGTAGACCTGACACAGTAGACCTGACACAGTAGACAAGACCTGACACAGTAGACCTGACACAGTAGACAAGACCTGACACAGTAGACCTGACACAGCAGACAAGACCTGCCATAGTAGACCTGACACAGTAGACAAGACCTGACACAGTAGACCTGACATAGTAGACCTGACACAGTAGACAAGACCTGACACAGTACACCTGACATAGTAGACCTGACACAGTAGACCTGACACAGTAGACCTGACACAGCATACTTGACACAGTAGACCTGACACCGTAGACCTGACACAGTAGACAAGACCTGACACAGTAGACGTGACAATGTAGACCTGACACAGCATACTTGACACAGTAGACCTGACACCGTAGACCTGACACAGTAGACAAGACCTGACACAGTAGACAAGACCTGACACAGTACACCTGACACAGTAGACCTGAGACAGTACACCTGACAGTAGAACTGACACTGTACACCTGACACAGTAGACCTGACACAGTAGTCAAGACCTTACACAGTATACCTGACACAGTATACATTACACAGTAGACCTGACACAGTAGACCTGACCAATACACCTGACACAGTAGACCTGACACATTAGACATGACCTGACACAGTAGACATGACACAGTAGACCTGACACAGTACACCTGACACAGTAGACTTGACACAGTAGACCTGACACAGTAGACAAGACCTGACACAGTAGACCTGACACAATAGACAAGACCTGACACAGTAGACATGACACAGTAGACCTGACACAGCAGACAAGACCTGACACAGTAGACAAGACACAGTAGACAAGTCCTGACACAGTACACCTGACACATAAGACCTGACACACAATAATTGACACAGTACACCTGACAGAGTAGACCTGACACATTAAACAAGACCTGACACATCATACGTGACACAGTACACCTGACACAGTAGACCTGGCACAGTAGACCTGACACAGTAGACCTGACACAGTAGACATTACACAGTAGACATGACACATTAGACAAGACCTTAAAACATTAGACCTGACACAGTAGACAAGACCTGACACAGTAGACCTGACACAGTATACCTCACACAGTAGACCTGACACAGTAGACCTGACACAGTAGACAAGACATGACACAATACACCTGACACAGAAGACTGGACACAGCATACCTGGCACAGTAGACATGACACAGTAGACCTGACACAGTAGACCTGACACAGTAGACCTGACACATTAGACAAGACCTGACACAGTAGACCTGACAGTAGACCTGACACATTAGACAAGACATGACACAGCATACTTGACACAGTAGACCCGACACAGTAGACCTGACACATTAGACAAGACCTGAGACAGTAGACCTGACACATTAGACAAGACCTGACACAGTAGACCTGACACAGCAGACAAGACCTGCCATAGTAGACCTGACACAGTAGACAAGACCTGACACAGTAGACCTGACACAGCAGACAAGACCTGACACAGTACACCTGACACAGAAGGCCTGACACAGTACACCTGACACAGTAGACTTGACACAGTAGACCTGACACAGTAGACAAGACCTGACACAGTAGACCTGACACAGCAGACAAGACCTGACAGAGTAGACATGCCACAGTAGACCTGACACAGTAGACAAGACCTGACACAGTACACCTGACATAGTAGACCTGACACAGTACACCTGACACAGTAGACTTGACACAGTAGACCTGACACAGCAGACAAGACCTGACAGAGTAGACCTGCCACAGTAGACCTGACACAGTAGACAAGACCTGACACAGTAGTCTTGATACAGTAGACCTGACACAGTAGACCTTACATATTATACAACACCTGACACAGTAGACATGACACAATAGACAATACCTGACACAGTAGACATGACACAGTAGACATGACACAGTAGACAAGACCTGACACAGTAGACTTGACACAGTAGACCTGACACAGTGGACAAGACCTGACACAGTAGACCTGACACAGTATACCTGACACAGTATACCTGACACAGTAGACCTGACACAGTAGACAAGACATGACACAATACACCTGACACAGAAGACTGGACACAGCATACCTGACACAGTAGACCTGACAAAGTAGACCTGACACAGTAGACCTGACACAGAAGACCTGACACATTAGACAAGACCTGACACAGTAGACCTGACAGTAGACCTGACACATTAGCAAAGACATGACACAGCATACTAGACACAGTAGACCTGACACAGTAGACCTGACACATTAGACAAGACCTGAGACAGTAGACCTGACACGTTAGACAAGACCTGACACAGTAGACCTGACACAGCAGACAAGACCTGCCATAGTAGACCTGACACAGTAGACAAGACCTGACACAGTAGACCTGACACAGTAGACAAGACCTGACACAGTAGACATGACACAGTAGACCTGACACAGCAGACAAGACCTGACACAGTAGACCTGGCACAGTATACCTGACACAGTAGACAAGACCTGACACAGTACACCAGACACAGTACACCTGACATAGTAGACCTGACAGAGTAGACCTGACACAGTAGACCTGACACATTACACAAGACCTGACACAGTACACCTGACACAGAAGGCCTGACACAGTACACCTGACACAGTAGACTTGACACAGTAGACCTGACACAGTAGACAAGACCTGACACAGTAGACCTGACACAGCAGACAAGACCTGACAGAGCAGACACGCAACAGTAGACCTGACACAGTAGACAAGACCTGACACAGTAGACAAGACCTGACACAGTAGACAAGACCTGACACTGTAGACTTGACACAGTAGACCTGAAACAGTAGACAAGACCTGACACAATACACCTGACACAGTATATCTGACACAGTAGACCTGACACAGTAGACAAGACCTGACACAGGTGACCTGCCATAGTAGACGTGACACAGTAGACCTGACACAGTAGACAAGACCTGACACAATACACCTGACACAGAAGACCGGACAAAGCATACCTGACACAGTAGACCCGACACAGTAGACCTGACACAGTAGACCTGACACAGAATACCTGACACATTAGACAAGACCTGACACAGTAGACATGACTGTAGACCTGACACAATAGACAAGACCTGAGACATCATACTTGACACAGTAGACCTGACACAGTAGACCTGACACAGTAGACCTGACACAGAAGACCTGACACATTAGACAAGACCTGACACAGTAGACCTGACAGTAGACCTGGCACAGTAGACCTGACACAGCATACTTGACACAGTAGACCTGACACCGTAGACCTGACACATTAGACAAGACCTGACACAGTAGACAAGACCCTGACACAGTACACCTGACACAGTAGACCTGAGACAGTACACCTGACAGTAGAACTGACACTGTACACCTGACACAGTAGACCTGACACAGTAGTCAAGACCTTACACAGTATACCTGACACAGTATACCTGGCACAGTATACCTGACACAGTAGACAAGACCTGACACAGTAGACCTGACACAGTAGACAAGACCCGACACAGTAGACCTGACACAGCAGACAAGACCTGCCATAGTAGACCTGACACAGTAGACAAGACCTGACACAGTAGACCTGACACAGTAGACAAGACCTGACACAGTAGACATGACACAGTAGACCTGACACAGCAGACAAGACCTGACACAGTAGACCTGGCACAGTATACCTGACACAGTAGACAAGACCTGACACAGTACACCAGACACAGTACACCTGACATAGTAGACCTGACAGAGTAGACCTGACACAGTAGACCTGACACATTAGACAAGACCTGACACAGTACACCTGACACAGAAGGCCTGACACAGTACACCTGACACAGTATACTTGACACAGTAGACCTGACACAGTAGACAAGACCTGACACAGTAGACCTGACACAGCAGACAAGACCTGACAGAGCAGACCCGCAACAGTAGACCTGACACAGTAGACAAGACCTGACACAGTAGACAAGACCTGACACAGTAGACAAGACCTGACACTGTAGACTTGACACAGTAGACCTGAAACAGTAGACAAGACCTGACACAATACACCTGACACAGTATATCTGACACAGTAGACCTGACACAGTAGACAAGACCTGACACAGGTGACCTGCCATAGTAGACGTGACACAGTAGACCTGACACAGTAGACAAGACCTGACACAATACACCTGACACAGAAGACCGGACAAAGCATACCTGACACAGTAGACCCGACACAGTAGACCTGACACAGTAGACCTGACACAGAATACCTGACACATTAGACAAGACCTGACACAGTAGACATGACTGTAGACCTGACACAATAGACAAGACCTGAGACATCATACTTGACACAGTAGACCTGACACAGTAGACCTGACACAGTAGACCTGACACAGAAGACCTGACACATTAGACAAGACCTGACACAGTAGACCTGACAGTAGACCTGGCACAGTAGACCTGACACAGCATACTTGACACAGTAGACCTGACACCGTAGACCTGACACATTAGACAAGACCTGACACAGTAGACAAGACCTGACACAGTACACCTGACACAGTAGACCTGAGACAGTACACCTGACAGTAGAACTGACACTGTACACCTGACACAGTAGACCTGACACAGTAGTCAAGACCTTACACAGTATACCTGACACAGTATACCTGGCACAGTAGACCTGACACAGTAGACAAGACCTGACACAGCAGACCTGACACAGTAGACAAGACCCGACACAGTAGACAAGACCTGACACAGTAGACAAGACCTGACACCGTAGACTTGACACAGTAGACCTGACACAGTAGACAAGACCTGACACAATACACCTGACACAGTATATCTGATACAGTAGACCTGACACAGTAGACAAGACCTGACACAGGTGACCTGACATAGTAGACGTGACACAGTAGACCTGACACAGTAGACAAGACCTGACACAGTAGACCTGACACAGTATACCTGACACAGTATACCTGACACAGTAGACCTGACACAGTAGAGAAGACATGACACAGCATACCTGACACAGTAGACCTGACACAGTAGACCTGACACAGTAGACCTGACAGTAGACCTGACACATTAGAAAAGACATGACACAGCATACTAGACACAGTAGACCTGACACAGTAGACCTGACACATTAGACAAGACCTGAGACAGTAGACCTGACACGTTAGACAAGACCTGACACAGTAGACCTGACACAGCAGACAAGACCTGCCACAGTAGACCTGACACAGTAGACAAGACCTGACACAGTAGACCTGACACAGTAGACAAGACCTGACACAGTAGACATGACACAGTAGACCTGACACAGCAGACAAGACCTGACACAGTAGACCTGGCACAGTATACCTGACACAGTAGTCAAGACCTTACACAGTATACCTGACACAGTATACCTGACACAGTAGACCTGACACAGTAGACCTGACCAATACACCTGACACAGTAGACCTGACACATTAGACAAGACCTGACACAGTAGACATGACACAGTAGACCTGACACAGTACACCTGACACAGTAGACTTGACACATTAGACAAGACCTGAGACAGTAGACCTGACACATTAGACAAGACCTGACACAGTAGACCTGACACAGCAGACAAGACCTGCCATAGTAGACCTGACACAGTAGACAAGACCTGACACAGTAGACCTGACACAGCAGACAAGACCTGACAAGACCTGACACAGTAGACCTGGCACAGTATACCTGACACAGTAGACAAGACCTGACACAGTACACCTGACATAGTAGACCTGACACAGTAGACCTGACACAGTAGACCTGACACAGTAGACCTGACACATTAGACAAGACCTGACACAGTACACCTGACACAGAAGGCCTGACACAGTACACCTGACACAGTAGACTTGACACAGTAGACCTGACACAGTAGACAAGACCTGACACAGTAGACCTGACACAGAAGACAAGACCTGACAGAGTAGACCTGCCACAGTAGACCTGACACAGTAGACAAGACCTGACACAGTAGACCTGACACAGAATACCTGACACATTAGACAAGACCTGACACAGTAGACATGACTGTAGACCTGACACAATAGACAAGACCTGAGACATCATACTTGACACAGTAGACCTGACACACTAGACCTGACACAGTAGACCTGACACAGAAGACCTGACACATTAGACAAGACCTGACACAGTAGACAAGACCTGACACAGTATACCTGACACAGTAGACCTGACACAGTACACCTGACAGCAGACCTGACACAGTACACCTGACACAGTAGACCTGACACAGTAGTCAAGACCTTACACAGTATACCTGACACAGTATACCTGACACAGTAGACCTGACGCAGTAGACCTGACCAATACACCTGACACAGTAGACCTGACACAGTAGACAAGACCTGACACAGTAGACATGACACAGTAGACAAGCCTGACACAGTAGACTTGACACAGTAGACAAGACCTGACACAGTAGACCTGACACAATAGACAAGACCTGACACAGTAGACCTGACACAGTAGACATTACATAGTAGACATGACACATTAGACAAGACCTTAAAACATTAGACCTGACACAGTAGACAAGACCTGACACAGTAGACCTGACACAGTATACCTCACACAGTAGACCTGACACAGTAGACCTGACACAGTAGACAAGACATGACACAATACACCTGACACAGAAGACTGGACACAGCATACCTGACACAGTAGACATGACACAGTAGACCTGACACAGTAGACTTGACACAGTAGACCTGACACAGTAGACAAGACCTGACACAGTAGACATGACACAGTAGACCTGACACAGTACACCTGACACAGTAGACTTGACACAGTAGACGAGACCTGACACAGTAGACCTGACACAATAGACAAGACCTGACACAGTAGACAAGACACAGTAGACAAGTCCTGACACAGTACACCTGACACATAAGACCTGACACAGCATAATTGACACAGTACACCTGATAGAGTAGACCTGACACATTAAACAAGACCTGACACAGCATACTTGACACAGTAGACCTGACACAGTAGACCTGACACAGTAGACCTGACACAGTAGACCTGACACAGTAGACATTACATAGTAGACATGACACATTAGACAAGACCTTAAAACATTAGACCTGACACAGTAGACAAGACCTTACACAGTAGACCTGACACAGTATACCTCACACAGTAGACCTGACACAGTAGACCTGACACAGTAGACCTGACACAGTAGACAAGACATGACACAATACACCTGACACAGAAGACTGGACACAGCATACCTGACACAGTAGACCTGACACAGTAGACCTGACACAGAAGACCTGACACAGTAGACAAGACCTGACACAGTACACCTGACACAGTAGACCTGAGACAGTACACCTGACAGTAGAACTGACACTGTACACCTGACACAGTAGACCTGAGACAGTACACCTGACAGTAGAACTGACACTGTACACCTGATACAGTAGACCTGACACAGTAGTCAAGACCTTACACAGTATACCTGACACAGTATACCTGGCACAGTATACCTGACACAGTAGACAAGACCTGACACAGTAGACCTGACACAGTAGACAAGACCCGACACAGTAGACAAGACCTGACACAGTAGACAAGACCTGACACCGTAGACTTGACACAGTAGACCTGACACATTAGACAAGACCTGACACAATACACCTGACACAGTATATCTGATACAGTAGACCTGACACAGTAGACAAGACCTGACACAGGTGACCTGACATAGTAGACGTGACACAGTAGACCTGACACAGTAGACAAGACCTGACACAGTAGACCTGACACAGTATACCTGACACAGTATACCTGACACAGTATACCTGACACAGTAGAGAAGACATGACACAGCATACCTGACACAGTAGACCTGACACAGTAGACCTGACACAGTAGACCTGACAGTAGACCTGACACATTAGAAAAGACATGACACAGCATACTAGACACAGTAGACCTGACACAGTAGACCTGACACATTAGACAAGACCTGAGACAGTAGACCTGACACGTTAGACAAGACCTGACACAGTAGACCTGACACAGCAGACAAGACCTGCCATAGTAGACCTGACACAGTAGACAAGACCTGACACAGTAGACCTGACACAGTAGACAAGACCTGACACAGTAGACATGACACAGTAGACCTGACACAGCAGACAAGACCTGACACAGTAGACCTGGCACAGTATACCTGACACAGTAGACAAGACCTGACACAGTACACCAGTCACAGTACACCTGACATAGTAGACCTGACAGAGTAGACCTGACACAGTAGACCTGACACAATAGACAAGACCTGACACAGTACACCTGACACAGAAGGCCTGACACAGCACACCTGACACAGTAGACTTGACACAGTAGACCTGACACAGTAGACAAGACCTGACACAGTAGACCTGACACAGTAGACAAGACCTGACACAGTAGACAAGACCTGACACAGTAGACAAGACCTGACACGGTAGACTTGACACAGTAGACCTGAAAAAGTAGACAAGACCTGACACAATACACCTGACACAGTATACCTGACACAGTAGACCTGACACAGTAGACAAGACCTGACACAGGTGACCTGCCATAGTAGACGTGACACAGTAGACCTGACACAGTAGACAAGACCTGACACAATACACCTGACACAGAAGACTGGACAAAGCATACCTGACACAGTAGACCCGACACAGTAGACCTGACACAGTAGACCTGACACAGAATACCTGACACATTAGACAAGACCTGACACAGTAGACATGACTGTAGACCTGACACAATAGACAAGACCTGAGACATCATACTTGACACAGTAGACCTGACACAGTAGACCTGACACAGTAGACCTGACACAGAAGACCTGACACATTAGACAAGACCTGACACAGTAGACCTGACAGTAGACCTGGCACAGTAGACCTGACACAGCATACTTGACACAGTAGACCTGACACCGTAGACCTGACACAGTAGACAAGACCTGACACAGTAGACAAGACCTGACACAGTACACCTGACACAGTAGACCTGAGACAGTACACCTGACAGTAGAACTGACACTGTACACCTGACACAGTAGACCTGACACAGTAGTCAAGACCTTACACAGTATACCTGACACAGTATACCTGACACAGTAGACCTGACACAGTAGACCTGACCAATACACCTGACACAGTAGACCTGACACATTAGACAAGACCTGACACAGTAGACATGACACAGTAGACCTGACACAGTACACCTGACACAGTAGACTTGACACATTAGACAAGACCTGAGACAGTAGACCTGACACATTAGACAAGACCTGACACAGTAGACCTGACACAGCAGACAAGACCTGCCATAGTAGACCTGACACAGTAGACAAGACCTGACACAGTAGACCTGACACAGCAGACAAGACCTGACACAGTAGACCTGGCACAGTATACCTGACACAGTAGACAAGACCTGATACAGTACACCTGACATAGTAGACCTGACACAGTAGACCTGACACAGTAGACCTGACACAGTAGACCTGACACAGTAGACAAGACCTGACACAGTAGACCTGACACAGAAGACAAGACCTGACAGAGTAGACCTGCCACAGTAGACCTGACACAGTAGACAAGACCTGACACAGTAGTCTCGATACAGTAGACCTGACACAGTAGACCTTACATACAAACCTGACACAGTAGACCTGACACAGTAGACAAATCTGACACAGTAGACCTTGACACAGTAGACCTGACACAGTAGACCTGACACAGCAGACATGACACAATAGACAATATCTGACACAGTAGACATGACACAGTAGACATGACACAGTAGACAAGACCTGACACAGTAGACATGACACAGTAGACCTGAGACAGCAGACAAGACCTGACACAGTAGACCTGACACAGTAGACCTGACACAGTAGACAAGACCTGACACAGTACACCTGACACAGTAGACTTGACACAGTAGACCTGACACAGTAGACAAGACCTGACACAGTAGACCTGACACAGCAGACAAGACCTGACAGAGTAGACCTGCCACAGTAGACCTGACACAGTAGACAAGACCTGACACAGTAGACAAGACCTGACACAGTAGACTTGACACATTAGACAAGACCTGACACAGTAGACCTGACACAGTAGACCTGACACAGTAGACAAGACCTGACACAGTACACCTGACACAATAGACTTGACACAGTAGACCTGACACAGTAGACAAGACCTGACACAGTAGACCTGACACAGCAGACAAGACCTGACAGAGTAGACCTGCCACAGTAGACCTGACACAGTAGACAAGACCTGACACAGTAGACAAGACCTGACACAGTAGACCTGACACATTATACCTGACACAGTATACCTGACACAGTAGACCTGACACATTAGACAAGACCTGACACAGTACACCTGACACAGAAGGCCTGACACAGTACACCTGACACAGTAGACTTGACACAGTAGACCTGACACAGTAGACAAGACCTGACACAGTAGACCTGACACAGCAGACAAGACCTGACAGAGCAGACCTGCAACAGTAGACCTGACACAGTAGACAAGACCTGACACAGTAGACAAGGCCTGACACGGTAGACTTGACACAGTAGACCTGAAACAGTAGACAAGACCTGACACAATACACCTGACACAGTATATCTGACACAGTAGACCTGACACAGTAGACAAGACCTGACACAGTAGACCTGACACAGTAGACCTGACACAGTACACCTGACACAGTAGACCTGACACAGTAGACCTGACACAATAGACAAGATCTGACACAGTAGACCTGACACAGTAGACAAGACCTGACACAATACACCTGACACAGAAGACCGGACAAAGCATACCTGACACAGTAGACCCGACACAGTAGACCTGACACAGTAGACCTGACACAGAATACCTGACACATTAGACAAGACCTGACACAGTAGACATGACTGTAGACCTGACACAATAGACAAGACCTGAGACATCATACTTGACACAGTAGACCTGACTCAGTAGACCTGACACAGTAGACCTGACACAGAAGACCTGACACATTAGACAAGACCTGACACAGTAGACAAGACCTGACACAGTACACCTGACACAGTAGACCTGAGACAGTACACCTGACAGTAGAACTGACACTGTACACCTGACACAGTAGACCTGACACAGTAGTCAAGACCTTACACAGTATACCTGACACAGTATACCTGACACAGTAGACCTGACGCAGTAGACCTGACCAATACACCTGACATAGTAGACCTGACACATTAGACAAGACCTGACACAGTAGACATGACACAGTACACCTGACACAGTAGACTTGACACAGTAGACAAGACCTGACACAGTAGACCTGACACAATAGACAAGACCTGACACAGTAGACCTGACACAGTAGACATTACATAGTAGACATGACACATTAGACAAGACCTTAAAACATTAGACCTGACACAGTAGACAAGACCTTACACAGTAGACCTGACACAGTATACCTCACACAGTAGACCTGACACAGTAGACCTGACACAGTAGACAAGACATGACACAATACACCTGACACAGAAGACTGGACACAGCATACCTGACACAGTAGACATGACACAGTAGACCTGACACAGTAGACTTGACACAGTAGATCTGACACAGTAGACAAGACCTGACACAGTAGACATGACACAGTAGACCTGACACAGTACACCTGACACAGTAGACTTGACACAGTAGACGAGACCTGACACAGTAGACCTGACACAATAGACAAGACCTGACACAGTAGACAAGACACAGTAGACAAGTCCTGACACAGTACACCTGACACATAAGACCTGACACAGCATAATTGACACAGTACACCTGATAGAGTAGACCTGACACATTAAACAAGACCTGACACAGCATACTTGACACAGTAGACCTGACACAGTAGACCTGACACAGTAGACCTGACACAGTAGACCTGACACAGTAGACATTACATAGTAGACATGACACATTAGACAAGACCTTAAAACATTAGACCTGACACAGTAGACAAGACCTTACACAGTAGACCTGACACAGTATACCTCACACAGTAGACCTGACACAGTAGACCTGACACAGTAGACAAGACATGACACAATACACCTGACACAGAAGACTGGACACAGCATACCTGACACAGTAGACCTGACACAGTAGACAAGACCTGACACAGTAGACCTGACACAGTAGACAAGACCTGACACAGTAGACAAGACCTGACACGGTAGACTTGACACAGTAGACCTGAAACAGTAGACAAGACCTGACACAATACACCTGACACAGTATACCTGACACGGTAGACCTGACACAGTAGACAAGACCTGACACAGGTGACCTGCCATAGTAGACGTGACACAGTAGACCTGACACAGTAGACAAGACCTGACACAATACACCTGACACAGAAGACCGGACAAAGCATACCTGACACAGTAGACCCGACACAGTAGACCTGACACAGTAGACCTGACACAGAATACCTGACACATTAGACAAGACCTGACACAGTAGACATGACTGTAGACCTGACACAATAGACAAGACCTGAGACATCATACTTGACACAGTAGACCTGACACAGTAGACCTGACACAGTAGACCTGACACAGAAGACCTGACACATTAGACAAGACCTGACACAGTAGACCTGACAGACTGGCACAGTAGACCTGACACGCACAGTAGACCTGACACCGTAGACCTTACACAGTAGACAAGACCTGACACAGTAGACAAGACCTGACACAGTACACCTGACACAGTAGACCTGAGACAGTACACCTGACAGTAGAACTGACACTGTACACCTGACACAGTAGACCTGACACAGTAGTCAAGACCTTACACAGTATACCTGACACAGTATACCTGACACAGTAGACCTGACACAGTAGACCTGACCAATACACCTGACACAGTAGACCTGACACATTAGAAATGACCTGACACAGTAGACATGACACAGTAGACCTGACACAGTACACCTGACACAGTAGACTTGACACATTAGACAAGACCTGAGACAGTAGACCTGACACATTAGACAACACCTGACACAGTAGACCTGACACAGCAGACAAGACCTGCCATAGTAGACCTGACACAGTAGACAAGACCTGACACAGTAGACCTGACACAGCAGACAAGACCTGACACAGTAGACCTGGCACAGTATACCTGACACAGTAGACAAGACCTGACACAGTACACCTGACATAGTAGACCTGACACAGTAGACCTGACACAGTAGACCTGACACAGTAGACCTGACACATTAGACAAGACCTGACACAGTACACCTGACACAGAAGGCCTGACACAGTACACCTGACACAGTAGACTTGACACAGTAGACCTGACACAGTAGACAAGACCTGACACAGTAGACCTGACACAGAAGACAAGACCTGACAGAGTAGACCTGCCACAGTAGACCTGACACAGTAGACAAGACCTGACACAGTAGTCTCGATACAGTAGACCTGACACAGTAGACCTTACATATTATACAACACCTGACACAGTAGACCTGACACAGTAGACAAGATCTGACACAGTAGACTTGACACAGTAGACCTGACACAGTAGACCTGACACAGCAGACATGACACAATAGACAATATCTGACACAGTAGACATGACACAGTAGACATGACACAGTAGACAAGACCTGACACAGTAGACATGACACAGTAGACCTGAGACAGCAGACAAGACCTGACACAGTAGACCTGACACAGTAGACCTGACACAGTAGACAAGACCTGACACAGTACACCTGACACAGTAGACTTGACACAGTAGACCTGACACAGTTGACAAGACCTGAAACAGTAGACCTGACACAGCAGACAAGACCTGACAGAGTAGACCTGCCACAGTAGACCTGACACAGTAGACAAGACCTGACACAGTAGACAAGACCTGACACAGTAGACTTGACACAGTAGACAAGACCTGACACAGTAGACCTGACACAGTAGACCTGGCACAGTAGACAAGACCTGACACAGTACACCCGACACAGTAGACTTGACACAGTAGACCTGACACAGTAGACAAGACCTGACACAGTAGACCTGACACAGCAGACAAGACCTGACAGAGTAGACCTGCCACAGTAGACCTGACACAGTAGACAAGACCTGACACAGTAGACAAGACCTCACACAGTAGACCTGACACTGTATACCTGACACAGTATACCTGACACAGTAGACCTGACACAGTAGACAAGACCTGACACAGTAGACCTGACACAGCAGACAAGACCTGACAGAGTAGACCTGCCACAGTAGACCTGACACAGTAGACAAGACCTGACACAGTAGACAAGACCTGACACAGTACACCTGACACAGTAGACTTGACACAGTAGACCTGACACAGTAGACAAGACCTGACACAGTAGACCTGACACAGCAGACAAGACCTGACAGAGCAGACCTGCAACAGTAGACCCTGACACAGTAGACAAGACCTGACACAGTAGACAAGACCTGACACAGTAGACAAGGCCTGACACGGTAGACTTGACACAGTAGACCTGAAACAGTAGACAAGACCTGACACAATACACCTGACACAGTATATCTGACACAGTAGACCTGACACAGTAGACAAGACCTGACACAGTAGACCTGACACAGTAGACCTGACACAGTACACCTGACACAGTAGACCTGACACAGCAGACAAGACCTGACAGAGTAGACCTGCCACAGTAGACCTGACACAGTAGACAAGACCTGACACAGTAGACAAGACCTGACACAGTAGACCTGACACAGTATACCTGACACAGTACACCTGACACAGAAGGCCTGACACAGTACACCTGACACAGTAGACTTGACACAGTAGACCTGACACAGTAGACAAGACCTGACACAGTAGACCTGACACAGCAGACAAGACCTGACAGAGCAGACCTGCAACAGTAGACCTGACACAGTAGACAAGACCTGACACAGTAGACAAGACCTGACACAGTAGACAAGGCCTGACACGGTAGACTTGACACAGTAGACCTGAAACAGTAGACAAGACCTGACACAATACACCTGACACAGTATATCTGACACAGTAGACCTGACACAGTAGACAAGACCTGACACAGTAGACCTGACACAGTAGACCTGACACAGTACACCTGACACAGTAGACCTGACACAGTAGACCTGACACAATAGACAAGACCTGACACAGTAGACCTGACACAGTAGACAAGACCTGACACAATACACCTGACACAGAAGACCGGACAAAGCATACCTGACACAGTAGACCCGACACAGTAGACCTGACACAGTAGACCTGACACAGAATACCTGACACATTAGACAAGACCTGACACAGTAGACATGACTGTAGACCTGACACAATAGACAAGACCTGAGACATCATACTTGACACAGTAGACCTGACACACTAGACCTGACACAGTAGACCTGACACAGAAGACCTGACACATTAGACAAGACCTGACACAGTAGACAAGACCTGACACAGTATATCTGACACAGTAGACCTGAGACAGTACACCTGACAGTAGAACTGACACTGTACACCTGACACAGTAGACCTGACACAGTAGTCAAGACCTTACACAGTATACCTGACACAGTATACCTGACACAGTAGACCTGACGCAGTAGACCTGACCAATACACCTGACATAGTAGACCTGACACATTAGACAAGACCTGACACAGTAGACATGACACAGTACACCTGACACAGTAGACTTGACACAGTAGACAAGACCTGACACAGTAGACCTGACACAATAGACAAGACCTGACACAGTAGACCTGACACAGTAGACATTACATAGTAGACATGACACATTAGACAAGACCTTAAAACATTAGACCTGACACAGTAGACAAGACCTTACACAGTAGACCTGACACAGTATACCTCACACAGTAGACCTGACACAGTAGACCTGACACAGTATACAAAACATTACACAATACACCTGACACAGAAGACTGGACACAGCATACCTGACACAGTAGACATGACACAGTAGACCTGACACAGTAGACTTGACACAGTAGATCTGACACAGTAGACAAGACCTGACACAGTAGACATGACTCAGTAGACCTGACACAGTACACCTGACACAGTAGACTTGACACAGTAGACGAGACCTGACACAGTAGACCTGACACAATAGACAAGACCTGACACAGTAGACAAGACACAGTAGACACGTCCTGACACAGTACACCTGACACATAAGACCTGACACAGCATAATTGACACAGTACACCTGATAGAGTAGACCTGACACATTAAACAAGACCTGACACAGCATACTTGACACAGTAGACCTGACACAGTAGACCTGACACAGTAGACCTGACACAGTAGACATTACATAGTAGACATGACACATTAGACAAGACCTTAAAACATTAGACCTGACACAGTAGACAAGACCTTACACAGTAGACCTGACACAGTATACCTCACACAGTAGACCTGACACAGTAGACCTGACACAGTAGACAAGACATGACACAATACACCTGACACAGAAGACTGGACACAGCATACCTGACACAGTAGACCTGACACAGTAGACCTGACACAGAAGACCTGACACAGTAGACAAGACCTGACACAGTACACCTGACACAGTAGACCTGAGACAGTACACCTGACAGTAGAATTGACACTGTACACCTGACACAGTAGACCTGACACAGTAGTCAAGACCTTACACAGTATACCTGACACAGTATACCTGACACAGTAGACCTGACACATTAGACAAGACCTGACACAGTAGACATGACACAGTAGACCTGACACAGTACACCTGACACAGTAGACTTGACACAGTAGACAAGACCTGACACAGTAGACCTGACACAGTAGACAAGACCTTACACAGTAGACCCGACACAGTATACCTCACACAGTAGACCTGACACAGTAGACAAGACATGACACAATACACCTGACACAGAAGACTGGACACAGCATACCTGACACAGTAGACATGACACAGTAGACCTGAAACAGTAGACTTGACACATTAGAACTGACACAGTAGACAAGACCTGACACAGTAGACATGACACAGTAGTTTTGACACAGTACACCTGACACAGTAGACTTGATACAGTAGACGAGACCTGACACAGTAGACCTGACACAATAGACAAGACCTGACACAGTAGACAAGACACAGTAGACAAGTCCTGACACAGTACACCTGACACATAAGACCTGACACAGCATAATTGACACAGTACACCTGATAGAGTAGACCTGACACATTAAAGAAGACCTGACACAGCATACTTGACACATTAGACCTGACACAGTAGACCTGACACAGTAGACCTGACACAGTAGACCTGACACATTAGACAAGACCTTACACAGCAGACCTGACACAGTAGACCTGACACATTTGACAAGACCTGACACAGTACACCTGACACAGAAGACCTGACACAGTACACCTGACACAGTAGACTTGACCCAGTAGACCTGACACAGTAGACAAGACCTGACACAGTAGACCTGACACAGCAGACAAGACCTGACACAGTAGACCTGCCACATTATACATGACACAGTAGACAAGACCTGACAAAGTAGACCTGACACAGTAGACGTGACACAGTAGACCTGACACAGTAGACCTGACACAGTACACCTGACACAGTACACCTGACAAAGTAGACCTGACACAGTACACCTGGCACAGAATACCTGACACAGTACACCTGACACAGTAGACTTGACACAGTAGACCTGACACAGTAGACAAGACCTGACACAGTAGACCTGACACAGCAGACAAGACCTGACACAGTAGACCTGCCACATTAGACATGACACCAGTAGACAAGACCTGACAAAGTAGACCTGACACAGTAGACGTGACACAGTAGACCTGACACAGCATACTTGACACAGTACACCTGACACAGAATACCTGACACAGCATAGTTGATACAGTAGACCTGACACAGTAGACCTGACACATTAGACAAGACCTGACACAGTATACTTGACACAGTAGACATGACACAGTAGACCTGACACATTTGACAAGACCTGACACAGTAGACCTGACACAGTAGACAAGACCTGACACAGTAGACCTGACAGAGTAGACCTGACACAGTAGACTTGATACAGTAGACCTGACACAGCATACTTGACACAGTACACCTGACACAGAATACCTGACACAGCATAGTTGACACAGTAGACATGACACAGTAGACCTGACACATTTGACAAGACCTGACACAGTAGACCTGACACAGTAGACAAGACCTGACACAGTAGACCTGACACAGTAGACCTGACACAGTAGACTTGATACAGTAGACATGACACAGTAGACCTGACACATTTGACAAGACCTGACACAGTAGACCTGACACAGTAGACAAGACCTGACACAGTAGACCTGACACAGTAGACCTGACACAGTAGACTTGATACAGTAGACCTGACACAGTAGACAAGACACAGTAGACATGACACAGTAGACAATACCTGACACAGTACACCTTACACATAAGACCTGATACAGCATACTTGACACAGTAGACCTGACACAGCATACTTGACACAGTAGACCTGACACAGTAGACCTGACACAGTAGACATTACAAAGTAGACATGACACATTAGACAAAACCTGAAAACATTAGACCTGACACAAGACCTTTGTTTTACCCCATATGTGTTGTTGTTTTTATCGCACTGCTTTGCTTTATCTTGGCCAGGTCGCAGTTGTAAATGAGAACTTGTTCTCAACTGGTTTACCTGGTTAAATAAAGGTGGGAAAAAAAAATTTGACCTGACACAGTAGACAAGACCTGACAAAGTAGACCTGACACAGTAGACGTGACACAGTAGACCTGACACAGTAGACCTGACAGAGTAGACCTGACACAGTAGACCTGACACATTAGACAAGACCTGACACAGTAGACCTGACAGAGTAGACCTGACACATTAGACCTGACACATTAGACAATACCTGACACAGTGTACCTGACACAGTAGACCTGACACATTAGAAAAGACCTGACACAGTAGACCTGACACAGTAGACCTGACTCAGTAGACCTGACACAGTAGACCTGACACAGTAGACAAGACCTGACACAGTAGACCTGACACAGTAGACCTGACACAGAAGACCTGACACAGCATACCTGACACAGGAGACCTGACAAAGTAGACCTGACACATTACACAAGACCTGACACAGCATACTTGACACAGTAGACCTGACACAGTAGACCTGACACAGTAGACCTGACACAGTAGACAAGACATGACACAGTAGTCTTGATACAGTACACCTGACACAGTAGACCTTTCATATTAGACAAGACCTGAAACAGTAGACCTGACTGTAGACCTGACACGGCAGACCTGCCACAGTAGACCTGACACAGTAGACAAGGCCTGACACAGCACAGTAGACAAGACCTGACAAAGTAGACCTGACACAGTAGACGTGACACAGTAGATCTGACACAGTAGACCTGACAGAGTAGACCTGACACAGTAGACCTGACACATTAGACAAGACCTGACACAGTAGACCTGACACAGTAGACCTGACACATTAGACCTGACACATTAGACAATACCTGACACAGTGTACCTGACACAGTAGACCTGACACATTAGAAAAGTCCTGAAACAGTAGACCTGACACAGTAGACCTGACACAGTAGACCTGACTCAGTAGACCTGACACAGTAGACCTGACACAGTAGACAAGACCTGACACAGTAGACCTGACACAGTAGACCTGACACAGAAGACCTGACACAGCATACCTGACACAGGAGACCTGACAAAGTAGACCTGACACATTACACAAGACCTGACACAGCATACTTGACACAGTAGACCTGACACAGTAGACCTGACACAGTAGACCTGACACAGTAGACAAGACATGACACAGTAGTCTTGATACAGTACACCTGACACAGTAGACCTTACATATTAGACAAGACCTGAAACAGTAGACCTGACTGTAGACCTGACACAGCAGACCTGCCACAGTAGACCTGACACAGTAGACAAGGCCTGACACAGTAGACAAGACCTGACAAATTAGACCTGACACAGTAGACGTGACACAGTAGATCTGACACAGTAGACCTGACAGAGTAGACCTGACACAGTAGACCTGACACATTAGACAAGACCTGACACAGTAGACCTGACACAGTAGACCTGACAGAGTAAACCTGATACATTAGACCTGACACATTAGACAATACCTGACACAGTGTACCTGACACAGTAGACCTGACATATTAGAAAAGTCCTGACACAGTAGACCTGACATATTAGAAAAGTCCTGACACAGTAGACCTGACACAGTAGACCTGACACAGTAGACCTGACTCAGTAGACCTGACACAGTAGACCAGACTCCAGTAGACCTGACACAGTAGACCTGACACAGCAGACCTGACACAGTAGATGTGACACAGTAGACAAGACCTGGCACAGTAGATGTGACACAGTAGACCTGACACAGTAGACAACACCTGACACAGCAGAACTGACACAGTAGACATGACACAGTAGACAATACCTGACACAGTAGACCTGACACAGTAGAAAAGACCTGACACAGTAGACCTGACACAGTAGACCTGACACAGTATACCTGACACAGTAGACCTGACACAGTACACCTGACACAGTACACCTGACATAGTAGACCTGACACAGTACACCTGACACAGTACACCTGACATAGTAGACCTGACACAGTACACCTGGCACAGAAGACCTGACACAGTACACCTGACACAGTAGACTTGACACAGTAGACCTGACACAGTAGACAAGACCTGACACAGTAGACCTGACACAGCAGACAACACCTGACAGAGTAGACCTGCCACAGTAGACATGACACAGTAGACAAAACCTGACACAGTAGACCTGACACAGTATACCTGACACAGTACACCTGACATAGTAGACCTGACACAGTACACCTGACACAGTACACCTGACAAAGTAGACCTGACACAGTACACCTGACACAGCAGACAAGACCTGACAGAGTAGACCTGCCACAGTAGACATGACAGAGTAGACATGACCTGACACAGTAGACAAGTCCTGACACAGTAGACAAGACCTGGCACAGTAGACTTGACACAGCAGGCAAGACCTGACACAGTAGACCTGCCACATTAGACATGACACAGTAGACATGACCTGACACAGTAGACCTGACATATTAGAAAAGTCCTGACACAGTAGACCTGACATATTAGAAAAGTCCTGACACAGTAGACCTGACACAGTAGACCTGACACAGTAGACCTGACTCAGTAGACCTGACACAGTAGACCAGACTCAGTAGACCTGACACAGTAGACCTGACACAGCAGACCTGACACAGTAGATGTGACACAGTAGACAAGACCTGGCACAGTAGACCTGACACAGTAGACCTGACACAGAAGACCTGACACAGCATACCTGACACAGGAGACCTGACAAAGTAGACCTGACACATTACACAAGACCTGACACAGCATACTTGACACAGTAGACCTGACACAGTAGACCTGACACAGTAGACCTGACACAGTAGACAAGACATGACACAGTAGTCTTGATACAGTACACCTGACACAGTAGACCTTACATATTAGACAAGACCTGAAACAGTAGACCTGACTGTAGACCTGACACAGCAGACCTGCCACAATAGACCTGACACAGTAGACAAGGCCTGACACAGTAGACAAGACCTGACAAAGTAGACCTGACACAGTAGACGTGACACAGTAGATCTGACACAGTAGACCTGACAGAGTAGACCTGACACAGTAGACCTGACACATTAGACAAGACCTGACACAGTAGACCTGACACAGTAGACCTGACACATTAGACCTGACACATTAGACAATACCTGACACAGTGTACCTGACACAGTAGACCTGACACATTAGAAAAGTCCTGAAACAGTAGACCTGACACAGTAGACCTGACACAGTAGACCTGACTCAGTAGACCTGACACAGTAGACCTGACACAGTAGACAAGACCTGACACAGTAGACCTGACACAGTAGACCTGACACAGAAGACCTGACACAGCATACCTGACACAGGAGACCTGACAAAGTAGACCTGACACATTACACAAGACCTGACACAGCATACTTGACACAGTAGACCTGACACAGTAGACCTGACACAGTAGACCTGACACAGTAGACAAGACATGACACAGTAGTCTTGATACAGTACACCTGACACAGTAGACCTTACATATTAGACAAGACCTGAAACAGTAGACCTGACTGTAGACCTGCCACAGTAGACCTGCCACAGTAGACCTGACACAGTAGACAAGGCCTGACACAGTAGACAAGACCTGACAAAGTAGACCTGACACAGTAGACGTGACACAGTAGATCTGACACAGTAGACCTGACAGAGTAGACCTGACACAGTAGACCTGACACATTAGACAAGACCTGACACAGTAGACCTGACACAGTAGACCTGACAGAGTAGACCTGATACATTAGACCTGACACATTAGACAATACCTGACACAGTGTACCTGACACAGTAGACCTGACATATTAGAAAAGTCCTGACACAGTAGACCTGACACAGTAGACCTGACACAGTAGACCTGACTCAGTAGACCTGACACAGTAGACCAGACTCAGTAGACCTGACACAGTAGACCTGACACAGCAGACCTGACACAGTAGATGTGACACAGTAGACAAGACCTGGCACAGTAGATGTGACACAGTAGACCTGACACAGTAGACAACACCTGACACAGCAGAACTGACACAGTAGACATGACACAGTAGACAATACCTGACACAGTAGACCTGACACAGTAGACAAGACCTGACACAGTAGACCTGACACAGTAGACCTGACACAGTATACCTGACACAGTAGACCTGACACAGTACACCTGACACAGTACACCTGACATAGTAGACCTGACACAGTACACCTGACATAGTAGACCTGACACAGTACACCTGGCACAGAAGACCTGACACAGTACACCTGACACAGTAGACTTGACACAGTAGACCTGACACAGTAGACAAGACCTGACACAGTAGACCTGACACAGCAGACAACACCTGACAGAGTAGACCTGCCACAGTAGACATGACACAGTAGACAAAACCTGACACAGTAGACCTGACACAGTATACCTGACACAGTAGACCTGACACAGTACACCTGACACAGTACACCTGACATAGTAGACCTGACACAGTACACCTGACACAGTACACCTGACAAAGTAGACCTGACACAGTACACCTGACACAGCAGACAAGACCTGACAGAGTAGACCTGCCACAGTAGACATGACACAGTAGACATGACCTGACACAGTAGACAAGTCCTGACACAGTAGACAAGACCTGGCACAGTAGACTTGACACAGCAGACAAGACCTGACACAGTAGACCTGCCACATTAGACATGACACAGTAGACAAGACCTGACAAAGTAGACCTGACACAGTAGACGTGACACAGTACACCTGACAAAGTAGACCTGACACAGTACACCTGACACAGCAGACAAGACCTGACAGAGTAGACCTGCCACAGTAGACCTGACACAGTAGACATGACCTGACACAGTAGACCTGACATATTAGAAAAGTCCTGACACAGTAGACCTGACATATTAGAAAAGTCCTGACACAGTAGACCTGACACAGTAGACCTGACACAGTAGACCTGACTCAGTAGACCTGACACAGTAGACCAGACTCAGTAGACCTGACACAGTAGACCTGACACAGCAGACCTGACACAGTAGATGTGACACAGTAGACAAGACCTGGCACAGTAGACGTGACACAGTAGACCTGACACAGTAGACAACACCTGACACAGCAGAACTGACACAGTAGACATGACACAGTAGACAATACCTGACACAGTAGACCTGACACAGTATACCTGACACAGTAGACCTGACACAGTAGACCTGACACAGTACACCTGACATAGTAGACCTGACACAGTACACCTGACACAGTACACCTGACATAGTAGACCTGACACAGTACACCTGGCACAGAAGACCTGACACAGTACACCTGACACAGTAGACTTGACACAGTAGACCTGACACAGTAGACAAGACCTGACACAGTAGACCTGACACAGCAGACAACACCTAACAGAGTAGACCTGCCACAGTAGACATGACACAGTAGACAAAACCTGACACAGTAGACCTGACACAGTAGACCTGACACAGTAGACCTGACACAGTACACCTGACACAGTACACCTGACATAGTAGACCTGACACAGTACACCTGACACAGTACACCTGACAAAGTAGACCTGACACAGTACACCTGACACAGCAGACAAGACCTGACAGAGTAGACCTGCCACAGTAGACCTGACACAGTAGACATGACCTGACACAGTAGACAAGTCCTGACACAGTAGACAAGACCTGGCACAGTAGACTTGACACAGTAGACCTGACACAGTAGACATGACCTGACACAGTAGACAAGTCCTGACACATTAGACAAGACCTTACACAGTAGACCTGACACAGTAGACCTGACACATTAGACAAGACCTGACACAGTACACCTGACACAGAAGGCCTGACACAGTACACCTGACACAGTAGACTTGACACAGTAGATGTGACACAGTAGACAAGACCTGGCACAGTAGATGTGACACAGTAGACCTGACACAGTAGACAACACCTGACACAGCAGAACTGACACAGTAGACATGACACAGTAGACAATACCTGACACAGTAGACCTGACACAGTATACCTGACACAGTAGACCTGACACAGTAGACCTGACACAGTACACCTGACATAGTAGACCTGACACAGTACACCTGACACAGTACACCTGACATAGTAGACCTGACACAGTACACCTGGCACAGAAGACCTGACACAGTACACCTGACACAGTAGACTTGACACAGTAGACCTGACACAGTAGACAAGACCTGACACAGTAGACCTGACACAGCAGACAACACCAGACAGAGTAGACCTGCCACAGTAGACATGACACAGTAGACAAAACCTGACACAGTAGACCTGACACAGTAGACCTGACACAGTAGACCTGACACAGTACACCTGACACAGTACACCTGACATAGTAGACCTGACACAGTACACCTGACACAGTACACCTGACAAAGTAGACCTGACACAGTACACCTGACACAGCAGACAAGACCTGACAGAGTAGACCTGCCACAGTAGACCTGACACAGTAGACATGACCTGACACAGTAGACAAGTCCTGACACAGTAGACAAGACCTGGCACAGTAGACTTGACACAGTAGACCTGACACAGTAGACAAGAACTGACACAGCAGACCTGACACAGTAGACCTGACACATTAGACAAGACCTTACACAGTAGACCTGACACAGTAGACCTGACACATTAGACAAGACCTGACACAGTACACCTGACACAGAAGGCCTGACACAGTACACCTGACACAGTAGACTTGACACAGTAGACCTGACACAGTAGACAAGACCTGACACCGTAGACCTGACACAGCAGACAAGACCTGACAGAGTAGACTTGCCACAGTAGACCTGACACAGTAGACAAGACCTGACACAGTAGACAATACCTGACACAGTAGACAAGACCTGACACAGTACACCTGACACAGTAGACCTGAGACAGTACACCTGACAGTAGAACTGACACTGTACACCTGACACAGTAGACCTGACACAGTAGTCAAGACCTTACACAGTATAACTGACACAGTATACCTGACACAGTAGACCTGACACAGTAGACCTGACCAATACACCTGACACAGTAGACCTGACACATTAGACAAGACCTGACACAGTAGACATGACACAGTAGACCTGACACAGTACACCTGACACAGTAGACTTGACACAGTAGACAAGACCTGACACAGTAGACCTGACACAATAGACAAGACCTGACACAGTAGACAAGACACAGTAGACAAGTCCTGACACAGTACACCTGACACATAAGACCTGACACAGCATAATTGACACAGTACACCTGACCAATACACCTGACACAGTAGACCTGACACATTAAACAAGACCTGACACAGCATACTTGACACAGTAGACCTGACACAGTAGACCTGACACAGTAGACCTGACACAGTAGACCTGACACAGTAGACATTACATAGTAGACATGACACATTAGACAAGACCTTAAAACATTAGACCTGACAGTAGACCTGACACATTAGACAAGACATGACACAGCATACTTGACACAGTAGACCTGACACAGTAGACCTGACACATTAGACAAGACCTGAGACAGTAGACCTGACACGTTAGACAAGACCTGACACAGTAGACCTGACACAGCAGACAAGACCTGCCATAGTAGACCTGACACAGTAGACGACCTGACACAGTAGACCTGACACAGCAGACAAGACCTGACACAGTAGACCTGTACAGTATACACTGACACAGTAGACAAGACCTGACACAGTAGACCTGACACATTAGACAAGACCTGACACATACACCTGCCACAGTAGACCTGACACAGTATACCTCACACAGTAGACCTGACACAGTAGACCTGACACAGTAGACAAGACATGACACAATACACCTGACACAGAAGACTGGACACAGCATACCTGACACAGTAGACATGACACAAAAGACCTGACACAGTAGACTTGACACAGTAGACCTGACACATTAGACAAGATCTGACACAGTAGACCTGACAGTAGACCTGACACATTAGACAAGACATGACACAGCATACTTGACACAGTAGACCTGACACAGTAGACCTGACACATTAGACAAGACCTGAGACAGTAGACCTGACACGTTAGACAAGACCTGACACAGTAGACCTGACACAGCAGACAAGACCTGCCATAGTAGACCTGACACAGTAGACAAGACCTGACACAGTAGACCTGACACAGCAGACAAGACCTGACACAGTAGACCTGGTACAGTATACCTGACACAGTAGACAAGACCTGACACAGTAGACCTGACACATTAGACAAGACCTGACACAGTACA
This sequence comes from Coregonus clupeaformis, assembly GCF_020615455.1. Taxonomy (NCBI): domain Eukaryota; kingdom Metazoa; phylum Chordata; class Actinopteri; order Salmoniformes; family Salmonidae; genus Coregonus; species Coregonus clupeaformis. The sequence goes on along the minus strand of NW_025535633.1, from coordinate 24,990 downwards.
CCTGCCACAGTAGACCTGACACAGTAGACAAGACCTGACACAGTAGACTTGACACAGTAGACCTGAAACAGTAGACAAGACCTGACACAGCAGACCTGACACATTAGACAAGACCTGACACAGTAGACATGACACAGTAGACATAACACAGTAGACAAGACCTGACACAGTAGGCATGACACAGTAGACCTGAGACAGCAGACAAGACCTGACACAGTAGACCTGACACAGTAGACCTGACACAGTAGACAAGACCTGACACAGTACACCTGACACAGTAGACTTGACACAGTAGACCTGACACAGTAGTCAAGACCTGACACAGTAGACCTGACACAGCAGACAAGACCTGACAGAGTAGACCTGCCACAGTAGACCTGACACAGTAGACATGACCTGACACAGTAGACAAGTCCTGACACAGTAGACAAGACCTGGCACAGTAGACTTGACACAGTAGACCTGACACAGTAGACAAGACCTGACACAGCAGACCTGACACAGTAGACCTGACACATTAGACAATACCTGACACAGCAGACCTGACACAGTAGACCTGACACATTAGACAAGACCTGACACAGTACACCTGACACAGAAGACCTGACACAGCATAATTGACACAGTACACCTGATACTGTAGACCTGACACATTAAACAAGACCTGACACAGCATACTTGACACAGTAGACCTGACACAGTAGACCTGACACAGTAGACCTGACACAGTAGACCTGACACAGTAGACATTACATAGTAGACATGACACATTAGACAAGACCTTAAAACATTAGACCTGACACAGTAGACAAGACCTTACACAGTAGACCTGACACAGTATACCTCACACAGTAGACCTGACACAGTAGACCTGACACAGTAGACAAGACATGACACAATACACCTGACACAGAAGACTGGACACAGCATACCTGACACAGTAGACCTGACACAGTAGACCTGACACAGAAGACCTGACACAGTAGACAAGACCTGACACAGTACACCTGACACAGTAGACCTGAGACAGTACACCTGACAGTAGAACTGACACTGTACACCTGACACAGTAGACCTGACACAGTAGTCAAGACCTTACACAGTATACCTGACACAGTATACCTGACACAGTAGACCTGACACAGTAGACCTGACCAATACACCTGACACAGTAGACCTGACACATTAGACAAGACCTGACACAGTAGACATGACACAGTAGACCTGACACAGTACACCTGACACAGTAGACTTGACACAGTAGACAAGACCTGACACAGTAGACCTGACACAATAGACAAGACCTGACACAGTAGACCTGACACAGTAGACATTACATAGTAGACATGACACATTAGACAAGACCTTAAAACATTAGACCTGACACAGTAGACAAGACCTTACACAGTAGACCCGACACAGTATACCTCACACAGTAGACCTGACACAGTAGACAAGACATGACACAATACACCTGACACAGAAGACTGGACACAGCATACCTGACACAGTAAACATGACACAGTAGACCTGACACAGTAGACTTGACACATTAGACCTGACACAGTAGACAAGACCTGACACAGTAGACATGACACAGTAGACTTGACACAGTACACCTGACACAGTAGACTTGATACAGTAGACGAGACCTGACACAGTAGACCTGACACAATAGACAAGACCTGACACAGTAGACAAGACACAGTAGACAAGTCCTGACACAGTACACCTGACACATACGACCTGACACAGCATAATTGACACAGTACACCTGATAGAGTAGACCTGACACATTAAACAAGACCTGACACAGCATACTTGACACAGTAGACCTGACACAGTAGACCTGACACAGTAGACCTGACACAGTAGACCTGCCACATTAGACAAGACCTTACACAGCAGACCTGACACAGTAGACCTGACACATTAGACAAGACCTGACACAGTACACCTGACACAGAAGACCTGACACAGTACACCTGACACAGTAGACTTGACCCAGTAGACCTGACACAGTAGACAAGACCTGACACAGTAGACCTGACACAGCAGACAAGACCTGACACAGTAGACCTGCCACATTATACATGACACAGTAGACAAGACCTGACAAAGTAGACCTGACACAGTAGACGTGACACAGTAGACCTGACACAGTAGACCTGACACAGTACACCTGACACAGTACACCTGACACAGTACACCTGACAAAGTAGACCTGACACAGTACACCTGGCACAGAATACCTGACACAGTACACCTGACACAGTAGACTTGACACAGTAGACCTGACACAGTAGACAAGACCTGACACAGTAGACCTGACACAGCAGACAAGACCTGACACAGTAGACCTGCCACATTAGACATGACACCAGTAGACAAGACCTGACAAAGTAGACCTGACACAGTAGACCTGACACAGCATACTTGACACAGTACACCTGACACAGAATACCTGACACAGCATAGTTGATACAGTAGACCTGACACAGTAGACCTGACACATTAGACAAGACCTGACACAGTATACTTGACACAGTAGACATGACACAGTAGACCTGCCACATTTGACAAGACCTGACACAGTAGACCTGACACAGTAGACAAGACCTGACACAGTAGACCTGACACAGTAGACCTGACACAGTAGACTTGATACAGTAGACCTGACACAGCATACTTGACACAGTACACCTGACACAGAATACCTGACACAGCATAGTTGATACAGTAGACCTGACACAGTAGACCTGACACATTAGACAAGACCTGACACAGTATAGTTGACACAGTAGACATGACACAGTAGACCTGACACATTTGACAAGACCTGACACAGTAGACCTGACACAGTAGACAAGACCTGACACAGTAGACCTGACACAGTAGACCTGACACAGTAGACTTGATACAGTAGACATGACACAGTAGACCTGACACATTTGACAAGACCTGACACAGTAGACCTGACACAGTAGACAAGACCTGACACAGTAGACCTGATACAGTAGACCTGACACAGTAGACTTGATACAGTAGACCTGACACAGTAGACAAGACACAGTAGACATGACACAGTAGACAATACCTGACACAGTACACCTTACACATAAGACCTGATACAGCATACTTGACACAGTAGACCTGACACAGCATACTTGACACAGTAGACCTGACACAGTAGACCTGACACAGTAGACATTACAAAGTAGACATGACACATTAGACAAAACCTGAAAACATTAGACCTGACACAAGACCTTTGTTTTACCCCATATGTAACTCTGTGTTGTTGTTTTTATCGCACTGCTTTGCTTTATCTTGGCCAGGTCGCAGTTGTAAATGAGAACTTGTTCTCAACTGGTTTACCTGGTTAAATAAAGGTGAAAAAATAAAATAAAAATAAAAATAAAAAATTGACCTGACACAGTAGACAAGACCTGACAAAGTAGACCTGACACAGTAGACGTGACACAGTAGACCTGACACAGTAGACCTGACAGAGTAGACCTGACACAGTAGACCTGACACATTAGACAAGACCTGACACAGTAGACCTGACAGAGTAGACCTGACACATTAGACCTGACACATTAGACAAGACCTGACACAGTGTACCTGACACAATAGACCTGACACATTAGAAAAGTCCTGAAACAGTAGACCAGACACAGTAGACCTGACACAGTAGACCTGACTCAGTAGACCTGACACAGTAGACCTGACACAGTAGACAAGACCTGACACAGTAGACCTGACACAGTAGACCTGACACAGAAGACCTGACACAGCATACCTGACACAGGAGACCTGACAAAGTAGACCTGACACATTAGACAAGACCTGACACAGCAAACTTGACACAGTAGACCTGACACAGTAGACCTGACACAGTAGACCTGACACAGTAGACAAGACCTGACACAGTAGTCTTGATACAGTAGACCTGACACAGTAGACCTTACATATTATACAACACCTGACACAGTAGACCTGACTGTAGACCTGACACAGTAGACCTGACACAGTAGACCTGACACAGTAGACAAGACCTGACACAGTAGACAAGACCTGACAAAGTAGACCTGACACAGTAGACGTGACACAGTAGATCTGACACAGTAGACCTGACAGAGTAGACCTGACACAGTAGACCTGACACAATAGACAAGACCTGACACAGTAGACCTGACACAGTAGACCTGAAGAGTAGACCTGACACATTAGACCTGACACATTAGAAATGTCCTGACACAGTGGACCTGACACAGTAGACCTGACACAGTAGACCTGACTCAGTAGACCTGACACAGTAGACCTGACACAGCAGACCTGACACAGTAGACAAGACCTGGCACAGTAGATGTGACACAGTAGACCTGACACAGTAGACAACATCTGACACAGCAGAACTGACACAGTAGACATGACACAGTAGACAATACCTGACACAGTAGACCTGACACAGTAGACAAGACCTGACACAGTAGACCTGACACAGTATACCTGACACAGTAGACCTGACACAGTACACCTGACACAGTACACCTGACATAGTAGACCTGACACAGTACACCTGGCACAGAAGACCTGACACAGTACACCTGACACAGTAGACTTGACACAGTAGACCTGACACAGTAGACAAGACCTGACACAGTAGACCTGACACAGCAGACAACACCTGACAGAGTAGACCTGCCACAGTAGACATGACACAGTAGACAAAACCTGACACAGTAGACCTGACACAGTATACCTGACACAGTAGACCTGACACAGTACACCTGACACAGTACACCTGACATAGTAGACCTGACACAGTACACCTGACACAGTACACCTGACAAAGTAGACCTGACACAGTACACCTGACACAGCAGACAAGACCTGACAGAGTAGACCTGCCACAGTAGACATGACACAGTAGACATGACCTGACACAGTAGACAAGTCCTGACACAGTAGACAAGACCTGGCACAGTAGACTTGACACAGCAGACAAGACCTGACACAGTAGACCTGCCACATTAGACATGACACAGTAGACAAGACCTGACAAAGTAGACCTGACACAGTAGACGTGACACAGTACACCTGACAAAGTAGACCTGACACAGTACACCTGACACAGCAGACAAGACCTGACAGAGTAGACCTGCCACAGTAGACCTGACACAGTAGACATGACCTGACACAGTAGACAAGTCCTGACACAGTAGACCTGACATATTAGAAAAGTCCTGACACAGTAGACCTGACTCAGTAGACCTGACACAGTAGACCAGACTCAGTAGACCTGACACAGTAGACCTGACACAGCAGACCTGACACAGTAGATGTGACACAGTAGACAAGACCTGGCACAGTAGATGTGACACAGTAGACCCTGACACAGTAGACAACACCTGACACAGCAGAACTGACACAGTAGACATGACACAGTAGACAATACCTGACACAGTAGACCTGACACAGTATACCTGACACAGTAGACCTGACACAGTAGACCTGACACAGTAGACCTGACACAGTACACCTGACATAGTAGACCTGACACAGTACACCTGACACAGTACACCTGACATAGTAGACCTGACACAGTACACCTGGCACAGAAGACCTGACACAGTACACCTGACACAGTAGACTTGACACAGTAGACCTGACACAGTAGACAAGACCTGACACAGTAGACCTGACACAGCAGACAACACCTGACAGAGTAGACCTGCCACAGTAGACATGACACAGTAGACAAAACCTGACACAGTAGACCTGACACAGTAGACCTGACACAGTAGACCTGACACAGTACACCTGACACAGTACACCTGACACAGTACACCTGACATAGTAGACCTGACACAGTACACCTGACACAGTACACCTGACAAAGTAGACCTGACACAGTACACCTGACACAGCAGACCTGACACAGTACACCTGACACAGCAGACAAGACCTGACAGAGTAGACCTGCCACAGTAGACCTGACACAGTAGACATGACCTGACACAGTAGACAAGTCCTGACACAGTAGACAAGACCTGGCACAGTAGACTTGACACAGTAGACCTGACACAGTAGACAAGACCTGACACAGCAGACCTGACACAGTAGACCTGACACATTAGACAAGACCTGACAGAGTAGACCTGCCACAGTAGACCTGACACAGTAAACAAGACCTGACACAGTAGACAATACCTGACACAGTAGACAAGACCTGACACAGTACACCTGACACAGTAGACCTGAGACAGTACACCTGACAGTAGAACTGACACTGTACACCTGACACAGTAGACCTGACACAGTAGTCAAGACCTTACACAGTATACCTGACACAGTATACCGGACACAGTAGACCTGACACAGTAGACCTGACCAATACACCTGACACAGTAGACCTGACACATCAGACAAGACCTGACACAGTACACCTGACACAGTAGACTTGACACAGTAGACAAGACCTGACACAGTAGACCTGACACAATAGACAAGACCTGACACAGTAGACAAGACACAGTAGACAAGTCCTGACACAGTACACCTGACACATAAGACCTGACACAGCATAATTGACACAGTACACCTGACCAATACACCTGACACAGTAGACCTGACACATTAAACAAGACCTGACACAGCATACTTGACACAGTAGACCTGACACAGTAGACCTGACACAGTAGACCTGACACAGTAGACCTGACACAGTAGACATTACATAGTAGACATGACACATTAGACAAGACCTTAAAACATTAGACCTGACACAGTAGACAAGACCTTACACAGTAGACCTGACACAGTATACCTCACACAGTGGACCTGACACAGTAGACCTGACACAGTAGACAAGACATGACAAATACACCTGACACAGAAGACTGGACACAGCATACCTGACACAGTAGACATGACACAGTAGACCTGACACAGTAGACTTGACACAGTAGACCTGACACAGTAGACAAGACCTGACACAGTAGACATGACACAGTAGACCTGACACAGTACACCTGACACAGTAGACTTGACACAGTAGACAAGACCTGACACAGTAGACCTGACACAATAGACAAGACCTGACACAGTAGACAAGACACAGTAGACAAGTCCTGACACAGTACACCTGACACATAAGACCTGACACAGCATAATTGACACAGTACACCTGATAGAGTAGACCTGACACATTAAACAAGACCTGACACAGCATACTTGACACAGTAGACCTGACACAGTAGACCTGACACAGTAGACCTGACACAGTAGACCTGACACAGTAGACATTACATAGTAGACATGACACATTAGACAAGACCTTAAAACATTAGACCTGACACAGTAGACAAGACCTTACACAGTAGACCTGACACAGTATACCTCACACAGTAGACCTGACACAGTAGACCTGACACAGTAGACAAGACATGACACAATACACCTGACACAGAAGACTGGACACAGCATACCTGACACAGTAGACATGACACAGTAGACCTGACACAGTAGACTTGACACAGTAGACCTGACACATTAGACAAGATCTGACACAGTAGACCTGACAGTAGACCTGACACATTAGACAAGACATGACACAGCATACTTGACACAGTAGACCTGACACAGTAGACCTGACACATTAGACAAGACCTGACACAGTAGACCTGACACAGCAGACAAGACCTGCCATAGTAGACCTGACACAGTAGACAAGACCTGACACAGTAGACCTGACACAGCAGACAAGACCTGACACAGTAGACCTGGCACAGTATACCTGACACAGTAGACAAGACCTGACACAGTAGACCTGACACATTAGACAAGACCTGACACAGTACACCTGCCACAGTAGACCTGCCACAGTAGACAAGACCTGACACAGTAGACTTGACACAGTAGACCTGAAACAGTAGACAAGACCTGACACAGCAGACCTGACACAGTAGACAAGACCTGACACAGTAGACATGACACAGTAGACATAACACAGTAGACAAGACCTGACACAGTAGGCATGACACAGTAGACCTGAGACAGCAGACAAGACCTGACACAGTAGACCTGACACAGTAGACCTGACACAGTAGACAAGACCTGACACAGTACACCTGACACAGTAGACTTGACACAGTAGACCTGACACAGTAGTCAAGACCTGACACAGTAGACCTGACACAGCAGACAAGACCTGACAGAGTAGACCTGCCACAGTAGACCTGACACAGTAGACATGACCTGACACAGTAGACAAGTCCTGACACAGTAGACAAGACCTGGCACAGTAGACTTGACACAGTAGACCTGACACAGTAGACAAGACCTGACACAGCAGACCTGACACAGTAGACAAGACCTGACACAGTAGACATGACACAGTAGACATAACACAGTAGACAAGACCTGACACAGTAGGCATGACACAGTAGACCTGAGACAGCAGACAAGACCTGACACAGTAGACCTGACACAGTAGACCTGACACAGTAGACAAGACCTGACACAGTACACCTGACACAGTAGACTTGACACAGTAGACCTGACACAGTAGTCAAGACCTGACACAGTAGACCTGACACAGCAGACAAGACCTGACAGAGTAGACCTGCCACAGTATACCTGACACAGTAGACACGACCTGACACAGTAGACCTGGCACATTAGACAAGACCTGACACAGTACACCTGCCACAGTAGACCTGACACAGTAGACAAGACCTGACACAGTAGACTTGACACAGTAGACCTGAAACAGTAGACAAGACCTGACACAGCAGACCTGACACAGTAGACAAGACCTGACACAGTAGACATGACACAGTAGACATAACACAGTAGACAAGACCTGACACAGTAGGCATGACACAGTAGACCTGAGACAGCAGACAAGACCTGACACAGTAGACCTGACACAGTAGACCTGACACAGTAGACAAGACCTGACACAGTACACCTGACACAGTAGACTTGACACAGTAGACCTGACACAGTAGTCAAGACCTGACACAGTAGACCTGACACAGCAGACAAGACCTGACAGAGTAGACCTGCCACAGTAGACCTGACACAGTAGACATGACCTGACACAGTAGACAAGTCCTGACACAGTAGACAAGACCTGGCACAGTAGACTTGACACAGTAGACCTGACACAGTAGACAAGACCTGACACAGCAGACCTGACACAGTAGACCTGACACATTAGACAAGACCTGACACAGCAGACCTGACACAGTAGACCTGACACATTAGACAAGACCTGACACAGTACACCTGACACAGAAGACCTGACACAGTACACCTGACACAGTAGACTTGACCCAGTAGACCTGACACAGTAGACAAGACCTGACACAGTAGGCCTGACACAGCAGACAAGACCTGACGGAGTAGACATGCCACAGTAGACCTGACACAGTAGACAAGACCTGACACAGTAGACTTGACACAGTAGACCGGACACAGTAGACAACACCTGACACAGCAGAACTGACACAGTAGACATGACACAGTAGACAATACATGACACAGTAGACCTGACACAGTAGACCTGACACAGTAGACAAGACCTGACACAGTAGACCTGACACAGTATACCTGAAACAGTACACCTGACACAGTAGACAAGACCTGACACAGTAGGCCTGACACAGCAGACAAGACCTGACAGAGTAGACATGCCACAGTAGACCTGACACAGTAGACAAGACCTGACACAGTAGACTTGACAAAGTAGACCTGACACAGTAGACAACACCTGACACAGCATAACTGACACAGTAGACATGACACAGTAGACAATACCTGACACAGTAGACCTGACACAGTAGACCTGACACAGTATACCTGACACAGTACACCTGACACAGTACACCTGACACAGTACACCTGACATAGTAGACCTGACACAGTACACCTGACACAGTACACCTGACATAGTAGACCTGACACAGTACACCTGGCACAGAAGACCTGACACAGTACACCTGACACAGTACACCTGACACAGTAGGCCTGACACAGCAGACAAGACCTGACAGAGTAGACATGCCACAGTAGACCTGACACAGTAGACAAGACCTGACACAGTAGACTTGACACAGTAGACCTGACACAGTAGACAACACCTGACACAGCAGAACTGACACAGTAGACATGACACAGTAGACAATACCTGACACAGTAGACCTGACACAGTAGACCTGACACAGTAGACAAGACCTGACACAGTAGACCTGACACAGTATACCTGACACAGTACACCTGACACAGTAGACAAGACCTGACACAGTAGGCCTGACACAGCAGACAAGACCTGACAGAGTAGACATGCCACAGTAGACCTGACACAGTAGACAAGACCTGACACAGTAGACTTGACAAAGTAGACCTGACACAGTAGACAACACCTGACACAGCAGAACTGACACAGTAGACATGACACAGTAGACAATACCTGACACAGTAGACCTGACACAGTAGACCTGACACAGTATACCTGACACAGTACACCTGACACAGTACACCTGACACAGTACACCTGACATAGTAGACCTGACACAGTACATCTGACACAGTACACCTGACATAGTAGACCTGACACAGTACACCTGGCACAGAAGACCTGACACAGTACACCTGACACAGTAGACTTGACACAGTAGACCTGACACAGTAGACAAGACCTGACACAGTAGACCTGACACAGCAGACAACACCTGACAGAGTAGACCTGCCACAGTAGACACGACACAGTAGACAAAACCTGACACAGTAGACCTGACACAGTATACCTGACACAGTAGACCTGACACAGTACACCTGACACAGTACACCTGACATAGTAGACCTGACACAGTACACCTGACACAGTACACCTGACAAAGTAGACCTGACACAGTACACCTGACACAGCAGACAAGACCTGACAGAGTAGACCTGCCACAGTAGACCTGACACAGTAGACATGACCTAACACAGTAGACAAGTCCTGACACAGTAGACAAGACCTGGCACAGTAGACGTGACACAGTAGACCTGACACAGTAGACAAGACCTGACACAGCAGACCTGACACAGTAGACCTGACACATTAGACAAGACATTACACAGCAGACCTGACACAGTAGACCTGACACATTAGACAAGACCTGACACAGTACACCTGACACAGAAGACCTGACACAGTACACCTGACACAGTAGACTTGACCCAGTAGACCTGACACAGTAGACAAGACCTGACACAGTAGGCCTGACACAGCAGACAAGACCTGACAGAGTAGACATGCCACAGTAGACCTGACACAGTAGACAAGACCTGACACAGTAGACTTGACACAGTAGACCTGACACAGTAGACAACACCTGACACAGTAGAACTGACACAGTAGACATGACACAGTAGACAATACCTGACACAATAGACCTGACACAGTAGACCTGACACAGTAGACAAGACCTGACACAGTAGACCTGACACAGTAGACCTGACACAGTACACCTGACACAGTACACCTGACATAGTAGACCTGACACAGTACACCTGACACAGTACACCTGACATAGTAGACCTGACACAGTACACCTGGCACAGAAGACCTGACACAGTACACCTGACACAGTAGACTTGACACAGTAGACCTGACACAGTAGACAAGACCTGACACAGTAGACCTGCCACAGCAGACAACACCTGACAGAGTAGACCTGCCACAGTAGACACGACACAGTAGACAAAACCTGACACAGTAGACCTGACACAGTATACCTGACACAGTACACCTGACACAGTACACCTGACACAGTACACCTGACATAGTAGACCTGACACAGTACACCTGACACAGTACACCTGACAAAGTAGACCTGACACAGTACACCTGGCACAGAATACCTGACACAGTACACCTGACACAGTAGACTTGACACAGTAGACCTGACACAGTAGACAAGACCTGACACAGTAGACCTGACACAGCAGACAAGACCTGACACAGTAGACCTGCCACATTAGACATGACACAGTAGACAAGACCTGACAAAGTAGACCTGACACAGTAGACGTGACACAGTAGACCTGACACAGTAGACAAGACCTGACACAGTAGACCTGCCACAGCAGACAACACCTGACAGAGTAGACCTGCCACAGTAGACACGACACAGTAGACAAAACCTGACACAGTAGACCTGACACAGTATACCTGACACAGTAGACCTGACACAGCAGACCTGACACAGCAGACAAGACCTGACACAGTAGACCTGCCACATTAGACATGACACAGTAGACAAGACCTGACAAAGTAGACCTGACACAGTAGACGTGACACAGTAGACCTGACACAGCATACTTGACACAGTACACCTGACACAGAATACCTGACACAGCATAGTTGATACAGTAGACCTGACACAGTAGACCTGACACATTAGACAAGACCTGACACAGTATACTTGACACAGTAGACATGACACAGTAGACCTGACACATTTGACAAGACCTGACACAGTAGACCTGACACAGTAGACAAGACCTGACACAGTAGACCTGACACAGTAGACCTGACACAGTAGACTTGATACAGTAGACCTGACACAGTAGACAAGACACAGTAGACATGACACAGTAGACAATACCTGACACAGTACACCTTACACATAAGACCTGATACAGCATACTTGACACAGTAGACCTGACACAGCATACTTGACACAGTAGACCTGGCACAGTAGACCTGACACAGTAGACATTACACAGTAGACATGACACATTAGACAAAACCTGAAAACATTAGACCTGACACAAGACCTTTGTTTTACCCCATATGTAACTCTGTGTTGTTGTTTTTATCGCACTGCTTTGCTTTATCTTGGCCAGGTCGCAGTTGTAAATGAGAACTTGTTCTCAACTGGTTTACCTGGTTAAATAAAGGTGAAAAAAAAAAAAAAAAAAGTTGACCTGACACAGTAGACAAGACCTGACAAAGTAGACCTGACACAGTAGACGTGACACAGTAGACCTGACACAGTAGACCTGACAGAGTAGACCTGACACAGTAGACCTGACACATTAGACAAGACCTGACACAGTAGACCTGACAGAGTAGACCTGACACATTAGACCTGACACATTAGACAAGACCTGACACAGTGTACCTGACACAGTAGACCTGACACATTAGAAAAGTCCTGAAACAGTAGACCTGACACAGAAGACCTGACACAGTAGACCTGACACAGTAGACCTGACACAGTAGACCTGACACAGTAGACAAGACCTGACACAGTAGACCTGACACAGTAGACCTGACACAGAAGACCTGACACAGCATACCTGACACAGGAGACCTGACAAAGTAGACCTGACACATTACACAAGACCTGACACAGCATACTTGACACAGTAGACCTGACACAGAGACCTGACCAGTAGACCTGACACAGTAGACAAGACTACATTTTCACACCTGACACAGTAGACCTTTTAGACAAGACCTGAAACAGTAGACCTGACTGTAGACCTGACACAGTAGACCTGCCACAGTAGACGTTACACAGTAGACAAGGCCTGACACAGTAGACAAGACCTGACAAAGTAGACCTGACACAGTAGACGTGACACAGTAGACCTGACACAGTAGACCTGACAGAGTAGACCTGACACAGTAGACCTGACACATTAGACAAGACCTGACACAGTAGACCCGACACAGTAGACCTGACAGAGTAGACCTGATACATTAAACCTGACACATTAGACAATACCTGACACAGTGTACCTGACACAGTAGACCTGACATATTAGAAAAGTCCTGACACAGTAGACCTGACACAGTAGACCTGACACAGTAGACCTGACTCAGTAGACCTGACACAGTAGACCAGACTCAGTAGACCTGACACAGTAGACCTGACACAGCAGACCTGACACAGTAGATGTGACACAGTAGACAAGACCTGGCACAGTAGATGTGACACAGTAGACATGACACAGTAGACAACACCTGACACAGTAGACCTGACACAGTAGACCTGACACAGTAGACAAGACCTGACACAGTAGACCTGACACAGTATACCTGACACAGTAGACCTGACACAGTACACCTGACACAGTACACCTGACATAGTAGACCTGACACAGTACACCTGACACAGTTCACCTGACATAGTAGACCTGACACAATACACCTGGCACAGAAGACCTGACACAGTACACCTGACACAGTAGACTTGACACAGTAGACCTGACACAGTAGACAAGACCTGACACAGTAGACCTGACACAGCAGACAACACCTGACAGAGTAGACCTGCCACAGTAGACATGACACAGTAGACAAAACCTGACACAGTAGACCTAACACAGTATACCTGACACAGTAGACCTGACACAGTACACCTGACACAGTACACCTGACATAGTAGACCTGACACAGTACACCTGACACAGTACACCTGACAAAGTAGACCTGACACAGTACACCTGACACAGCAGACAAGACCTGACAGAGTAGACCTGCCACAGTAGACCTGACACAGTAGACATGACCTGACACAGTAGACAAGTCCTGACACAGTAGACAAGACCTGGCACAGTAGACTTGACACAGTAGACCTGACACAGTAGACAAGACCTGACACAGCAGACCTGACACAGTTGACCTGACACATTAGACAAGACCTTACACAGCAGACCTGACACAGTAGACCTGACACATTAGACAAGACCTGACACAGTACACCTGACACAGAATACCTGACACAGTACACCTGACACAGTAGACTTGACCCAGTAGACCTGACACAGTAGACAAGACCTGACACAGTAGGCCTGACACAGCAGACAAGACCTGACAGATTAGACATGCCACAGTAGACCTGACACAGTAGACAAGACCTGACACAGTAGACCTGACACAGTAGACCTGACACAGTAGACCTGACACAGTACACCTGACACAGTACACCGGACATAGTAGACCTGACACAGTACACCTGACACAGTACACCTGACATAGTAGACCTGACACAGTACACCTGGCACAGAAGACCTGACACAGTACACCTGACACAGTAGACTTGACACAGTAGACCTGACACAGTAGACAAGTAGACAAGACCTGACACAGTAGACCTGACACAGCAGACAACACCTGACAGAGTAGACCTGCCACAGTAGACCTGACACAGTATACCTGACACAGTAGACCTGACACAGTACACCTGACACAGTACACCTGACATAGTAGACCTGACACAGTACACCTGACACAGTACACCTGACAAAGTAGACCTGACACAGTACACCTGGCACAGAATACCTGACACAGTACACCTGACACAGTAGACTTGACACAGTAGACCTGACACAGTAGACAAGACCTGACACAGTAGACCTGACACAGCAGACAAGACCTGACACAGTAGACCTGCCACATTAGACATGACACAGTAGACAAGACCTGACAAAGTAGACCTGACACAGTAGACGTGACACAGTAGACCTGACACAGCATACTTGACACAGTACACCTGACACAGAATACCTGACACAGCATAGTTGATACAGTAGACCTGACACAGTAGACCTGACACATTAGACAAGACCTGACACAGTATACTTGACACAGTAGACATGACACAGTAGACCTGACATATTTGACAAGACCTGACACAGTAGACCTGACACAGTAGACAAGACCTGACACAGTAGACCTGACACAGTAGACCTGACACAGTAGACTTGATACAGTAGACCTGACACAGTAGACAAGACACAGTAGACATGACACAGTAGACAATACCTGACACAGTACACCTTACACATAAGACCTGATACAGCATACTTGACACAGTAGACCTGACACAGCATACTTGACACAGTAGACCTGACACAGTAGACCTGACACAATAGACATTACACAGTAGACATGACACATTAGACAAAACCTGAAAACATTAGACCTGACACAGTAGACAAGACCTAACACAGTAGACAAGACCTGACACAGTAGACCTGACACAGTATACCTGACACAGTAGACCTGACACAGTAGACATGACACAGTAGACAAGACCTGACACAGTAGACATGACACAGTATACCTGACACAGTAGACCTGACACAGTAGAAAAGACCTGACACAGTACACCTGACACAGAAGACCTGACACAGAAGACCTGACACAGCATACCTGACACAGTAGACCTGACAAAGTAGACCTGACACAGTAGGCAAGACCTGACACAGTAGTCTTGATACAGTAGACCTGACACAGTAGACCTTACATAATAGACAAGACCTGACACAGTAGACCTGCCACTATAAATCACTGCTAGGCAAATCCCCGCCTTATCTTAGCTCATTGGTCACCATAGCAACACCCACCCATAGTCTGCGCTCCAGCAGGTATATCTCACTGGTCATCCCCAAAGCCAACACCTCCTTTGGCCGACATTCCTTCCAGTTCTCTGCTGCCAATGACTGGAACAAATTGCAAAAATCTCTGAAGCTGGAGACACTTATCTCCCTCACTAACTTTAAGCATCAGTTGTCAGAGCACCTTACCGATCACTGCACCTGTACACAGCCCATCTGAAATTAGCCCGCCCAACTACCTCATCCCTATATTGTTATTTATTTTGCTCATTTGTACCCCAGTATCTCTATTTGCACATCATCTCTTGCACATCTATCATTCCAGTGTTAATGCTAATTGTAATTATTTTGCACTATAGCCTATTTATTGCCTTACCTCCATAACTTGCTACATTTGCACACACTGTATATATATGTATTTCTGTTGTATTTTTGACTTTCTTTTGTTTTACCCCATATGTAACTCTGTGTTGTTGTTTTTATCGCACTGCTTTGCTTTATCTTGGCCAGGTCGCAGTTGTAAATGAGAACTTGTTCTCAACTGGTTTACCTGGTTAAATAAAGGTGGAAAAAAAAAAAAAAAAAAAAGTTGACCTGACACAGTAGACAAGACCTGACAAAGTAGACCTGACACAGTAGACGTGACACAGTAGACCTGACACAGTAGACCTGACAGAGTAGACCTGACACAGTAGACCTGACACATTAGACAAGACCTGACACAGTAGACCTGACAGAGTAGACCTGACACATTAGACCTGACACATTAGACAAGACCTGACACAGTGTACCTGACACAGTAGACCTGACACATTAGAAAAGTCCTGAAACAGTAGACCTGACACAGTAGACCTGACACAGTAGACCTGACTCAGTAGACCTGACACAGTAGACCTGACACAGTAGACAAGACCTGACACAGTAGACCTGACCCAGTAGACCTGACACAGAAGACCTGACACAGCATACCTGACACAGGAGACCTGACAAAGTAGACCTGACACATTACACAAGACCTGACACAGCATACTTGACACAGTAGACCTGACACAGTAGACCTGACACAGTAGACCTTACATATTAGACAAGACCTGAAACAGTAGACCTGACTGTAGACCTGACACAGTAGACCTGCCACAGTAGACCTGACACAGAAGACAAGGCCGGACACAGTAGACAAGACCTGACAAAGTAGACCTGACACAGTAGACGTGACACAGTAGACCTGACACAGTAGACCTGACAGAGTAGACCTGACACAGTAGACCTGACACATTAGACAAGACCTGACACAGTAGACCTGACACAGTAGACCTGACAGGGTAGACCTGATACATTAGACCTGACACATTAGACAAGACCTGACACAGTAGACCTGACACAGTAGACCTGACAGGGTAGACCTGATACATTAGACCTGACACATTAGACAATACCTGACACAGTGTACCTGACACAGTAGACCTGACATATTAGAAAAGTCCTGACACAGTAGACCTGACACAGTAGACCTGACACAGTAGACCTGACTCAGTAGACCTGACACAGTAGACCAGACTCAGTAGACCTGACACAGTAGACCTGACACAGCAGACCCGACACAGTAGATGTGACACAGTAGACAAGACATGGCGCAGTAGATGTGACACAGTAGACCTGCCACAGCATACTTGACACAGTAGACCTGACACAGTAGACCTGACACAGTAGACATTACACAGTAGACATGACACATTAGACAAACCTGAAAACATTAGACCTGACACAGTAGACAAGACCTAAAACAGTAGACAAGACCTGACACAGTAGACCTGACACAGTATACCTGACACAGTAGACATGGCACAGTAGACATGACACAGTAGACAAGACCTGACACAGTAGACCTGACTCAGTAGACCTGACACAGTAGAACTGACACAGTAGACAAGACCTGACACAGTACACCTGACACAGAAGACCTGACACAGCATACCTGACACAGTAAACCTGACAAAGTAGACCTGACACATTAGACATGACCTGACACAGCAAACTTGACATAGTAGACCTGACACAGTAGACCTGACACAGTAGACCTGACACAGTAGACATTACACAGTAGACCTGACACAGTAGACAAGACCTGACACAGTACACCTGACACAGTAGACTTGACACAGTAGACCTGACACAGTAGTCAAGACCTGACACAGTAGACCTGACACAGCAGACAACACCTGACAGAGTAGACCTGCCACAGTAGACATGAAACAGTAGACAAAACCTGACACAGTAGACCTGACACAGTATACCTGACACAGTAGACCTGACACAGTACACCTGACACAGTACACCTGACATAGTAGACCTGACACAGTACACCTGACACAGTACACCTGACAAAGTAGACCTGACACAGTACACCTGACACAGCAGACAAGACCTGACAGAGTAGACCTGCCACAGTAGACCTGACACAGTAGACATGACCTAACACAGTAGACAAGTCCTGACACAGTAGACAAGACCTGGCACAGTAGACGTGACACAGTAGACCTGACACAGTAGACAAGACCTGACACAGCAGACCTGACACAGTAGACCTGACACATTAGACAAGACATTACACAGCAGACCTGACACAGTAGACCTGACACATTAGACAAGACCTGACACAGTACACCTGACACAGAAGACCTGACACAGTAGACACCTGACACAGTAGACTTGACCCCGTAGACCTGACACAGTAGACAAGACCTGACACAGTAGACCTGACACAGCAGACAAGACCTGACACAGTAGACAAAACATGCCACAGTAGACCTGACACAGTAGACAAGACCTGACACAGTAGACTTGACACAGTAGACCTGACACAGTAGACAACACCTGACACAGTAGAACTGACACAGTAGACATGACACAGTAGACAATACCTGACACAATAGACCTGACACAGTAGACCTGACACAGTAGACAAGACCTGACACAGTAGACCTGACACAGTAGACCTGACACAGTACACCTGACACAGTACACCTGACATAGTAGACCTGACACAGTACACCTGACACAGTACACCTGACATAGTAGACCTGACACAGTACACCTGGCACAGAAGACCTGACACAGTACACCTGACACAGTAGACTTGACACAGTAGACCTGACACAGTAGACAAGACCTGACACAGTAGACCTGCCACAGCAGACAACACCTGACAGAGTAGACCTGCCACAGTAGACACGACACAGTAGACAAAACCTGACACAGTAGACCTGACACAGTATACCTGACACAGTAGACCTGACACAGTACACCTGACACAGTACACCTGACATAGTAGACCTGACACAGTACACCTGACACAGTACACCTGACAAAGTAGACCTGACACAGTACACCTGGCACAGAATACCTGACACAGTACACCTGACACAGTAGACTTGACACAGTAGACCTGACACAGTAGACAAGACCTGACACAGTAGACCTGACACAGCAGACAAGACCTGACACAGTAGACCTGCCACATTAGACATGACACAGTAGACAAGACCTGACAAAGTAGACCTGACACAGTAGACGTGACACAGTAGACCTGACACAGTAGACAAGACCTGACACAGTAGACCTGCCACAGCAGACAACACCTGACAGAGTAGACCTGCCACAGTAGACACGACACAGTAGACAAAACCTGACACAGTAGACCTGACACAGTATACCTGACACAGTAGACCTGACACAGCAGACCTGACACAGCAGACAAGACCTGACACAGTAGACCTGCCACATTAGACATGACACAGTAGACAAGACCTGACAAAGTAGACCTGACACAGTAGACGTGACACAGTACACCTGACACAGAATACCTGACACAGCATAGTTGATACAGTAGACCTGACACAGTAGACCTGACACATTAGACAAGACCTGACACAGTATACTTGACACAGTAGACATGACACAGTAGACCTGACACATTTGACAAGACCTGACACAGTAGACCTGACACAGTAGACAAGACCTGACACAGTAGACCTGACACAGTAGACCTGACACAGTAGACTTGATACAGTAGACCTGACACAGTAGACAAGACACAGTAGACATGACACAGTAGACAATACCTGACACAGTACACCTTACACATAAGACCTGATACAGCATACTTGACACAGTAGACCTGACACAGCATACTTGACACAGTAGACCTGACACAGTAGACCTGACACAGTAGACATTACACAGTAGACATGACACATTAGACAAAACCTGAAAACATTAGACCTGACACAAGACCTTTGTTTTACCCCATATGTAACTCTGTGTTGTTGTTTTTATCGCACTGCTTTGCTTTATCTTGGCCAGGTCGCAGTTGTAAATGAGAACTTGTTCTCAACTGGTTTACCTGGTTAAATAAAGGTGAAAAAAAAAAAAAAAGTTGACCTGACACAGTAGACAAGACCTGACAAAGTAGACCTGACACAGTAGACGTGACACAGTAGACCTGACACAGTAGACCTGACAGAGTAGACCTGACACAGTAGACCTGACACATTAGACAAGACCTGACACAGTAGACCTGACAGAGTAGACCTGACACATTAGACCTGACACATTAGACAAGACCTGACACAGTGTACCTGACACAGTAGACCTGACACATTAGAAAAGTCCTGAAACAGTAGACCTGACACAGAAGACCTGACACAGTAGACCTGACACAGTAGACCTGACACAGTAGACCTGACACAGTAGACAAGACCTGACACAGTAGACCTGACACAGTAGACCTGACACAGAAGACCTGACACAGCATACCTGACACAGGAGACCTGACAAAGTAGACCTGACACATTACACAAGACCTGACACAGCATACTTGACACAGTAGACCTGACACAGTAGACCTGACACAGTAGACCTGACACAGTAGACAAGACATGACACAGTAGTCTTGATACAGTACACCTGACACAGTAGACCTTACATATTAGACAAGACCTGAAACAGTAGACCTGACTGTAGACCTGACACAGTAGACCTGCCACAGTAGACGTTACACAGTAGACAAGGCCTGACACAGTAGACAAGACCTGACAAAGTAGACCTGACACAGTAGACGTGACACAGTAGACCTGACACAGTAGACCTGACAGAGTAGACCTGACACAGTAGACCTGACACATTAGACAAGACCTGACACAGTAGACCTGACACAGTACACCTGACAGAGTAGACCTGATACATTAAACCTGACACATTAGACAATACCTGACACAGTGTACCTGACACAGTAGACCTGACATATTAGAAAAGTCCTGACACAGTAGACCTGACACAGTAGACCTGACACAGTAGACCTGACTCAGTAGACCTGACACAGTAGACCAGACTCAGTAGACCTGACACAGTAGACCTGACACAGCTAGACCTGACACAGTAGATGTGACACAGTAGACAAGACCTGGCACAGTAGATGTGACACAGTAGACATGACACAGTAGACAACACCTGACACAGTAGACCTGACACAGTAGACCTGACACAGTAGACAAGACCTGACACAGTAGACCTGACACAGTATACCTGACACAGTAGACCTGACACAGTACACCTGACACAGTACACCTGACATAGTAGACCTGACACAGTACACCTGACACAGTTCACCTGACATAGTAGACCTGACACAATACACCTGGCACAGAAGACCTGACACAGTACACCTGACACAGTAGACTTGACACAGTAGACCTGACACAGTAGACAAGACCTGACACAGTAGACCTGACACAGCAGACAACACCTGACAGAGTAGACCTGCCACAGTAGACATGACACAGTAGACAAAACCTGACACAGTAAACCTAACACAGTATACCTGACACAGTAGACCTGACACAGTACACCTGACACAGTACACCTGACATAGTAGACCTGACACAGTACACCTGACACAGTACACCTGACAAAGTAGACCTGACACAGTACACCTGACACAGCAGACAAGACCTGACAGAGTAGACCTGCCACAGTAGACCTGACACAGTAGACATGACCTGACACAGTAGACAAGTCCTGACACAGTAGACAAGACCTGGCACAGTAGACTTGACACAGTAGACCTGACACAGTAGACAAGACCTGACACAGCAGACCTGACACAGTAGACCTGACACATTAGACAAGACCTTACACAGCAGACCTGACACAGTAGACCTGACACATTAGACAAGACCTGACACAGTACACCTGACACAGAAGACCTGACACAGTACACCTGACACAGTAGACTTGACCCAGTAGACCTGACACAGTAGACAAGACCTGACACAGTAGGCCTGACACAGCAGACAAGACCTGACAGAGTAGACATGCCACAGTAGACCTGGACACAGTAGACAAGACCTGACACAGTAGACCTGACACAGTATACCTGACACAGTAGACCTGACACAGTACACCTGACACAGTACACCGGACATAGTAGACCTGACACAGTACACCTGACACAGTACACCTGACAAAGTAGACCTGACACGTACACCTGGCACAGAATACCTGACACAGTACACCTGACACAGTAGACTTGACACAGTAGACCTGACACAGTAGACAAGTAGACAAGACCTGACACAGTAGACCTGACACAGCAGACAACACCTGACACAGTAGACCTGCCACATTAGACATGACACAGTAGACAAGACCTGACAAAGTAGACCTGACACAGTAGACGTGACACAGTAGACCTGACACAGCATACTTGACACAGTACACCTGACACAGAATACCTGACACAGCATAGTTGATACAGTAGACCTGACACAGTAGACCTGACACATTAGACAAGACCTGACACAGTATACTTGACACAGTAGACATGACACAGTAGACCTGACATATTTGACAAGACCTGACACAGTAGACCTGACACAGTAGACAAGACCTGACACAGTAGACCTGACACAGTAGACCTGACACAGTAGACTTGATACAGTAGACCTGACACAGTAGACAAGACACAGTAGACATGACACAGTAGACAATACCTGACACAGTACACCTTACACATAAGACCTGATACAGCATACTTGACACAGTAGACCTGACACAGCATACTTGACACAGTAGACCTGACACAGTAGACCTGACACAATAGACATTACACAGTAGACATGACACATTAGACAAAACCTGAAAACATTAGACCTGACACAGTAGACAAGACCTAACACAGTAGACAAGACCTGACACAGTAGACCTGACACAGTATACCTGACACAGTAGACCTGACACAGTAGACATGACACAGTAGACAAGACCTGACACAGTAGACATGACACAGTATACCTGACACAGTAGACCTGACACAGTAGAAAAGACCTGACACAGTACACCTGACACAGAAGACCTGACACAGCATACCTGACACAGTAGACCTGACAAAGTAGACCTGACACAGTAGGCAAGACCTGACACAGTAGTCTTGATACAGTAGACCTGACACAGTAGACCTTACATAATAGACAAGACCTGACACAGTAGACCTGCCACTATAAATCACTGCTAGGCAGATCCCCGCCTTATCTTAGCTCATTGGTCACCATAGCAACACCCACCCATAGTCTGCGCTCCAGCAGGTATATCTCACTGGTCATCCCCAAAGCCAACACCTCCTTTGGCCGACATTCCTTCCAGTTCTCTGCTGCCAATGACTGGAACAAATTGCAAAAATCTCTGAAGCTGGAGACACTTATCTCCCTCACTAACTTTAAGCATCAGTTGTCAGAGCACCTTACCGATCACTGCACCTGTACACAGCCCATCTGAAATTAGCCCGCCCAACTACCTCATCCCTATATTGTTATTTATTTTGCTCATTTGTACCCCAGTATCTCTATTTGCACATCATCTCTTGCACATCTATCATTCCAGTTGTGACGACCCTCCCACTCTGTCTGCCGTATTCTCTCTTTGCTCTTGTTTCCTTATTAGGATGCCGGTGGGCGGAGTTGGGAGGGTCAGTCAGCTACATGGGAAACACCTTGGCCGGGTGTGTCCCAGGATAAATGGAACTCTTCCACAGTCATTGAGGAGACTCTCTCCAGGCAGATACTTTGATTTTGGTTGTGATATTTTTGTGGCTTTTTTTGGGTTGTTTGCTTTGGCACTTATCAACACTTTTCTATATTACATTTATGCAAGCAAACACTCACTTACACTACTGATTACTGATTACACACCCCATTGTTATTTCAGTTAGTTACTTTAATTAATAAATATATACTTTGAGTACTCCTTGTCTCCACGTGTCTCCCTTTTGTTACGAACTTGAGCCGGTTCGTGACAAGTGGGGCCTCGTCTGGGATTTTGAACTGGTTGTGTTTGGGAGAACGTGGAGTTAATGTCCAATGCTGTAGGGTTTTTCTTTGTAAATTTTGTTAGTTTGTTTGAGTTTGATAGGCCAGTATTGGTTGCCTTTGGGTTTTGTACTGCGTTGGAGAGAGTACATTGGTTAGTTTCCAGTCCCTGCCCAGCCTGGAAACTCTTGCTCTACTCGCTGTTGGGACATCGGTC
>NW_025535632.1:0-88828 GCF_020615455.1 Coregonus clupeaformis | reverse complement strand
TCTAGACCAGGTGATTAATGGAACTACAGGACTATAGCAGCCACTCTAGACCAGGTGATTAATGGAACTACAGGACTATAGCACCACTCTAGACCAGGTGATTAATGGAACTACAGGACTATAGCAGCCACTCTAGACCAGGGCCCGTATCCTTAAAGATTCTGAGAATCCTCTCAGAGAGCTCCTAACTTAACCTAAAAATTCCTTGCCAGGAGTTTTAGCTTAGAAGTGATTCCAGAACATTTTCAGTGAACTCTGAGCCAGGAATGGATGAAAAATCCTATCTTAGTGAGGAGGTGTGGTTGACCCCGTTGCTAGGTATGAGTCATCATTTCAAAAGCCGTGATTGGTTGATCCTACAAGTTTGATGAAAATGAACTTTTGGTGATAATGAGCAAAGGATGTACCCTCAAATCAATAAACATAATTATACACTCTAATCTTATGCAGACTATAATTGTAAATAATATTTCACATTCAAGAAAATATCTGGAAAATGAATAGTAAGCTGTAGGGGTTATAGCCTAACATTAGAATCTAAAATATGTGAAAACTTAAGCTCATTAGACCCTGTTCAAATAATGATTTGTGTCTCATTTGCTCATATTAATATCCTAGCTGGCATATTTTGTACTTTCACTTCCATATGGACCCCATTGAAAACAAGATGGCCTATCTCAAGGGGCTGTCCTTAATGAAGTAGAAATTGCAACGTTACAACTCAGTGTAAACTTACCGAGGGTAACACAGCTCAGCTTTTAACAATGTCTGTGATTGCTGGCTGGTCTATTTATGAAGGCTTGTTAACAAATATCCTACAAACACAGAAAATGGAGAAAAAAGGAATCGCATGGCTGAACTGGACTGAGGAGCAAGGTTTGTTGCTGGCCCAGTTGGTGAACGAACATAAAGGTATGTTACGAGGAAAATTTGGCCCAACTGTCACTAGCCAAGGCAAGAGGCGCGCCTGGGACACAATATCCCAAACAATCAATGCCTCTTTTCCACTGGTGGTGCGGACAGGCGACGATTGTGAGAAAAGGTGGTATGTGCTGCAGTCCAAGGCAAAAGATGAGATTGCAGCACACAAGCGGGAATCCTCACTCACAGGTGAGCAAAATACTATGGCCTACCACATAATCTGGCAATTTGCTCCTGCTGGCAAAGTTAATTTACATGCCTAAGTACTGTGTTCATTGACTGTTTCTTTCTAGGGGTGGACCACCTGCAAGCGGCTGTCCCAGGTGGCCGACACTGTCTTTCAAGTCCTGGGACACTCTGAGGTCAGTGTCACCGGGCTGCCAACAGGCATTGACACGTCAATGATGCAGGCCCTTGAAATGCAGCAAAGGTAGGACACAGGGTTATTCCATATCAACAGTGTTTATTCATTGCAGAAGCCATTTCATGTGTTATCCATGCTCATTGTATTAAATTAATTTAATCAAAACAATAATTAAACTAGGCCTATGTATTTCTGTAGCATGGAGCCATCACAAGAACCGGGCCCATCAAGTTTGCCGCCTGAACCATCTGCAGCTGCTACTCAGGATAGCCCGGCGGATCAAACACCATTCCCATCCGCAGCACCTGCTCCGTCAGCATCCCTGCAGGAGAGAAGATTGCAACTCACAATTGATGTGTTTGAAGAACAAAAAAAGTCCTTTCCCTTCAGGAGGAGTACTACCGCCTTAAAATTGAACACCTAAAAAATAAACCATTTAGAGATTGTGTTCTGTGTCTTGCATTTAACAGTTGCAGGTGATGTGCAGTAAAACTGTGGTAGTTCTTAATACCATCACAAGTTCTCAAATGACATGGGGCTACAGCTTGCCTGAAATGTAAATTTGTGAAGTTTGCCCTGTAAGGCAGTCCACTCTGGGCTAGGGTTCCCCTGTGGAATGTGAATATCTTCTTCACCACCATCCTCATCGTTGTCTCCATCCTCATCCTCATCGCCATCCTCCAGAGGTTCTGCAATCTGTCTAACCTTGCAAATATTGTGTAATATTGCACAGGCTATGATGAGTTTGCTGACTTTTTCAGGCCTCAGCCGCACCTCTCCGTGGAGAACATGAAAGCGCCTCTTAAGCTGGCCTATGCCACGCTCCACCACCGCTCTTGTTGTCTTGTGGGCCCTATAATAGAATACAGACCTTTAATTATTTGATGGAAATATTGCACTACTTGGATGCTCTAACATTGCTTGCATTTCATTTCCATGATTTTTGTATTGTTTGGCTTACCTGTTATAGTTTAGTTGGGGCCCTTGGCGTGGCTGGAGGTAAGGTGTAAGGAGCCATGGTTTGCATGGGTAGCCACTGTCCCCTAACAAGTGGCAATTAGCTGGCACATAGCGTCTCTCAAAAAGCTGTCTGATGCCACTCTCGGAGAGCATTCTCGCATCATGTGTGGAGCCTGGCCATTTAGCCACAATGTCCAAAATCTTCCAGGCCGCATTGAACACTATTTGCACATTGATGCTGTGGAAATTCTTCCTGTTAACAAAGACAGCCTCGTCCTCTGATGGCGCAATTATTCTCACATGTGTTCCATCAATTACTGTCACGAGTTGCTAAGCCAGAACCCAGAAGCAGACCAGGACAAGGTAAGTTGACACGAAGGTGAGTGTTTATTACAAATTCAAGAGTGATGCTGAATAATCCAGGGAACAGAGCGGGCGGCGTTGATTAGTTGTTGGGGGTGCAGTGGTTGATCCCATCCTGGGTCGGCAGCCGCCGACCACCAGGCAGAGGTTGGATGAAGGTTCCGGACGGGTGACTGCAGATGGAACAAAACGGGGGTAAGTAAGCAACAAACCAACAAGGTGCAAAAACAACAAAACTAACGCTAGGCTCTATGACTGATACTCTGGTAAACCTACTGTTCATGGCTAACGATCCGGCAGGGAATGGATGTTAGGCCAGAGCCTAAGAAGGGTGATGATCAGGACCAGGTGTGCAGATTGCTGATGGGATGCAGGTGCGGAAATCAAGAGAGCTCCCCGGAGCGTTCCAGAACCCTCGGGAAACTGGAGCTCACGAACATAAAAACTAGTCCACAGACAGGACCCGACTCAGACTGCCGGGATCGTTACAGTACCCCCCTCCGGCGAACGCCACCGGGCGGACTCCCGGAGCGCCAGGATGGAGGCGGTAGAAGTCACTGATGAGGTCAGCATCTAGGACCTGTCGCCGCGGAATCCAACTCCTCTCTTCAGGACCATACCCCTCCCAGTCCACGAGATACTGGAAACCCCGGCCCCGCCGTCTGGAATCCATGATGCGACGCACCGTGTAGGCAGGACCACCTCCGATCATCCGAGGAGGAGGAGGAGGAGGCGGAGGAGGCAACAGAGGACTGAGGAAAACAGGCTTGAGGCAGGAGACATGAAAGGTGGGATGGACTCTGAGCGTCCCTCGGGAGTTTGAGTCGAACTGCCACCGGATTGATCACCTTCTCCACCACAAACGGACCAATGAACTTCGGTAACAACTTCCTAGACTCAGTCCGTAAAGGAAGATCCCGTGTGGCCAACCAGACCCTATCTCCGATGGTGTAGGTGGGAGCGGGGATCCGGCGACGGTCGCCTGGAGCTGATACCGGTCCGAAACTCTAAGGAGTGCTTTTCTGGCCCGATGCCAGGTCCGGTGGCAACGACGAATATGGACCTGAACAGAAGGCACTGAGAGCTCCTTCTCCTGAGAAGGGAACAAGGGAGGTTGGTAGCCATACAGGCACTGGAAGGGAGACATCCCAGTGGCAGATGTAGGGGAGAGTATTGTGGGCATACTCAACCCAAGGCAACTGAGAGACCCAGGAGGTGGGGTTGGAAGAGGCCAGGCAGCGTAGCGTGGATTCCATCTTCTGGTTGGCTCTCTCCACCTGACCATTAGATTGGGGGTGAAAACCAGATGTGAGACTGACTGTAGCTCCAATGGCCAAACAGAAGGACTTCCAGACAGCAGAGGTAAACTGAGGGCCACGGTCGGAAAACGATATCACTGGGCAACCCGTGGACCCTGAAAACCTCCCTAACCAGGATCTCGGACGTCTCCGAGGCAGAGGGAAGCTTCGGCAATTGGCACAAAGTGGGCGAACTTGCTGAATCTGTCCACGATAGTCAGAACGACCGTGTTCCCCTCAGAAGCGGGCAACCCAGTGACAAAGTCCAGGGCCAGATGCGACCATGGTCGCGGGGAATAGGAAGGGGGTGAAGTAGTCCAGAGCTGGGCCGATTGGTACTCTTATTCTGTGCACACACTGGACAGGCAGCAACATAACCCCGAGTATCCTCGGCCATGGCAGGCCACCAAAAGCGTCTGCGAAGAAACGCCATTGTCCGAGCCACGCCAGGGTGACAAGCCATCTTGCTGGCGTGGGACCATTTGAGGACAGCAGGACGAACCGACTCAGGCACAAACAACCGACCGGGTGGACCGTTACGGGACCGGGCTGAGTCCGAAGGGCCGCCAGCACCTCCTCCTCAATCTTCCACATAACTGCTCCCACGACGCAGTTCCGGGGAGAATTGTCTCGGTCTTGGACCCACTCTCCTCCGTCTTGGAGAACATCCGGGACAAGGCGTCCGCCTTGCCGTTCTTAGATCCCGGTCGGAACGTCAGGGAAAACTTGAATCGTCCGAAAAACAACGCCCACCTGGCCTGGCGGGAGTTGAGACGTTTAGCCGATTGCACGTAAGCAAGATTCTTGTGGTCAGTCCAGACAATAAACGGTTGCTCCGCCCCCTCCAACCAGTGGCGCCACTCCTCCAAGGCAAGTTTCACCGCGAGAAGCTCCCGGTTACCCACATCGTAATTCCTCTCCGCAGGCGAAAGGCGACGAGTAGTAGGCGCAGGGATGGAGTTTACTGTCCGTGGAGCATCGCTGCGACAGGATGGCGCCAACTCCCACATCAGACGCGTCCACTTCAACGGCGTAACTGACGGGCCGTGTCCGGTTGAGAGAGAATCGGTGCGTTGGTGAATCGCCTCTTCAAATCCAGAAACGCTCGATCCGCCTCCGGATTCCACTTGAAGGTCCTGATACTGGAAGTCAAGGCAGTTAACGGAGCGGCCACACGGCTGTAATCCCCGGATGAATCTGCGGTAGAAATTCGCAAACCCCAAAAATCTCTGGAGCTGCAATCTCGTGCCGGGCTGGGCCCATTCCAGAACCGCTCTAACCTTCTCCTGGTCCATCCTAATCTCTCCCCTGGAGATGATGTACCCGAGAAAGGATGTCGTGTGGGCGTGAAACTCGCACTTCTCGGCCTTCACGAACAGGCGATTCTCCAACAATCGCTGCAGAACCTGCCGGACATGCTGGACGTGGTCGGAAGGTTCCTTCGAGAAGATCAGAATGTCATCCAGGTAAACAAACACAAAGAGACCGATCATATCTCTCAGGACGTCGTTCACCATACTCTGGAATACCGCTGGAGCATTGGTCAGTCCAAACGGCATCACCTGATACTCGAAGTGACCCATCGGTGTATTGAAACCCGTCAACCACTCGTCCCCCCTCTCTGATCCGGACCATGTGATACGCATTGCGTAGGTCTAGCTTGGTGAACACCGTAGCACCCTGTAAGGAGTCGAAGGCAGAACTCATCAAGGGCAGGGGATACTTGTTCTTGACCGTGATGTCATTCAACCCCCGATAATCAATACACGGTCGAAGAGAGCCATCCTTCTTACCCACAAAGAAGAATCCTGCCCCCCAGGGGGTGATGACGAGGGACGAACGAGACCAGCAGCTAGGGACTCCTTGATGTAGGTCTCCAAAGCCTCACGTTCAGGTCGGGAGATACTGTATAACCTTCCCTTGGGGTAGACAGCTCCAGGGAACAGGTTGATGGCACAATCATATGGTCGGGTGGGGAGGGAGTGACAGAGCCTTCTGCTTACTGAAAACTTCCCCCAAATCGTGATATGTCTCGGGAACCAGGGACAAATCTGGGGGTTTAGCCTCAATCACCTGACTGGGAACCGAATGGGGGCAGGCAGTCCTGAGACAGTTAGCATGACAATCAAGGCTCCAACTCGTTACCTTGCCCGTCACCCAATCGAACGTGGGATTGTGTTCCTTCAGCCAGGGGTATCCAAGGACCAGAGGAACATGGGAAGACGGCAGAATGAAGAATGAAATCATCTCAGAATGATTCCCCGACAACCGCATCTTAACCGGTTCAGTCCTCATCGTGATACGTGCCAGACTACTGCCGTCCAGAGTGGTAGCTTCAATGGCTTCCGGCAATTGCTCCTTGGAAAGCCCCAGCTGTTCCACCAACTCGGCATCTAGAAAGCTTCCATCGGCACCTGAATCGATAAAAGCGTTAATCGCTAAGCTCTGATTCCTGTTCATAAGGGTAGCCGGGAAACGGGGTCTGACAGAGGTATTGAGAGGTCGAAACTGGCTCGCTAAAAGTCCTCCCAACTTTAGCGAGCCGCGCAGTTTGACGACCCGACTGGAACCTGAGAAGCTGATCGGTTGGACGGAACCCATTGCTTCTCCCTCCTTCGCTCTCGGACTCGATTATCCACCCGAATAGACAAGGCTACCAAGCTGTCCAGGTCACTAGGCTCGGATAGGAGATCAACTCATCCTTGAGCTGCTCCGACAGACCCTGGTAAAAGGCCGCTTGCAGAGCCTCCTCATTCCACCCACTCTCCACAGCCAACGTCTTGAACTCGATCACGAAGTCGGCCCACGCTGCGAGTTCCTTGGCGAAGCGAAAACAGGCGCCTAGCTGCGTCCCTCCCTCGGACGGAATGGTCGAAGAGCTTCCTCATCTCGGCCGTGAACCCCTGGTATGAAGCCATGCAGGGATCCTGTCGTTCCCAAACGGCTGAAGCCCACTCCAGCGCTCGACCACGCAGCAACTCAATCACAAAGGCTATCCTAGCCTTGTCTGTGGCATAAGAGTAGGGCTGTAGATCGAACACTAATCCACACTGCATAAGGAAGGAACGGCATCTTCCCAGCTCCCCCTCATATTTATCCGCGTCGGAACCTTGGGCTCACGGAAGGACACAGCTTCAGAAGCGGCAGGCGAGATGGGTGAAACCGGTAGTGGATCCTCCACCGGACACTTGCGTTGGTTCTGGACCTCCGTCAGACCGGTAGAAAGGTTCCGAACTGACAACGCGATCTCCTGTAGTACCGTGCTATGATGGCCCAACATCTTCTCCTGCTGGGTAATGGCATGGCGAACAGAGTCCAGGTCCGCTGGGTTCATTACTGGCCGGATCGTTCTGTCACGAGTTGCTAAGCCAGAACCCAGAAGCAGACCAGGACAAGGTAAGTTGACACGAAGGTGAGTGTTTATTACAAATTCAAGAGTGATGCTGAATAATCCAGGGAACAGAGCGGGCGGCGTTGATTAGTTGTTGGGGGTGCAGTGGTTGATCCCATCCTGGGTCGGCAGCCGCCGACCACCAGGCAGAGGTTGGATGAAGGTTCCGGACGGGTGACTGCAGATGGAACAAAACGGGGGTAAGTAAGCAACAAACCAACAAGGTGCAAAAACAACAAAACTAACGCTAGGCTCTATGACTGATACTCTGGTAAACCTACTGTTCATGGCTAACGATCCGGCAGGGAATGGATGTTAGGCCAGAGCCTAAGAAGGGTGATGATCAGGACCAGGTGTGCAGATTGCTGATGGGATGCAGGTGCGGAAATCAAGAGAGCTCCCCGGAGCGTTCCAGAACCCTCGGGAAACTGGAGCTCACGAACATAAAAACTAGTCCACAGACAGGACCCGACTCAGACTGCCGGGATCGTTACAATTACACCCACAACGCCAGGGAATCCTGCAATGTCCATAAATGCCCTTTTATGTGTGTGTAAAGTGCGGGCATCCAGCGGGAATGAAACAAATTGTGTCACAATATTAGGTTGTGACAAAGCTGTCAGTGTTTGGGTGATGACTCTGCTGACGGAGGATTGGGACAGACCCAAGTCATCACTGCTGCATTGTTGCATTTTCCCTGTTGCCAAATACCTCAGGGTTGTGATTACTTTCTTCTCCGGTGTAATAGCGTTGTGGCGTCAAGTTGGTGAAGTAATTGCATCTCTAAGGAGATCCACCACAAACATGATTCCTGCACGATCCAATCTGTAGCGTCTCAATAATTCCCTGTCATCCAGTGTTTGCAGGACATCTCTCCTGCCTCCTCTGTTGGCCATTTTGTGCAGCTGCTTAGGGTAACTCCTAAGCCACTAAAAGTCCTCTTCCCTGCTCTTAGCAGATCTCGCCTTAGGAGCCCTTTTAAGCGCTAGGACTCTTGAGGAATAGCTTTTATATTAACTGGGATTTTCGTGTCACTTTTAGGGGAAATTCTAAGAAAACGTCATGCCTCTGAGAATTTTCTTAGAATTTGGCCGCTAGGAGCCACTTTTTGCACAAAAATTCTTTAGAGATACGGGCCCAGGTGATTAATGGAACTACAGGACTATAGCAGCCACTCTAGACCAGGTGATTAATGGAACTACAGGACTATAGCAGCCACTCTAGACCAGGTGATTAATGGAACTACAGGACTATAGCACCACTCTAGACCAGGTGATTAATGGAACTACAGGACGATAGCAGCCACTCTAGACCAGGTGATTAATGGAACTACAGGACTATAGCAGCCACTCTAGACCAGGTGATTAATGGAACTACAGGGATGTAGCACCACTCTAGACCAGGTGATTAATGGAACTACAGGGATATAGCAGCCACTCTAGACCAGGTGATTAATGGAACTACAGGACTATAGCAGCCACTCTAGACCAGGTGATTAATGGAACTACAGGACTATAGCAGCCACTCTAGACCAGGTGATTAATGGAACTACAGGACTATAGCAGCCACTCTAGACCAGGTGATTAATGGAACTACAGGACTATAGCAGCCACTCTAGACCAGGTGATTAATGGAACTACAGGACTATAGCACCACTCTAGACCAGGTGATTAATGGAACTACAGGGATATAGCAGCCACTCTAGACCAGGTGATTAATGGAACTACAGGACTATAGCAGCCACTCTAGACCAGGTGATTAATGGAACTACAGGGATATAGCACCACTCTAGACCAGGTGATTAATGGAACTACAGGACTATAGCAGCCACTCTAGACCAGGTGATTAATGGAACTACAGGACTATAGCAGCCACTCTAGACCAGGTGATTAATGGAACTACAGGGATATAGCACCACTCTAGACCAGGTGATTAATGGAACTACAGGACTATAGCAGCCACTCTAGACCAGGTGATTAATGGAACTACAGGGCTATAGCAGCCACTCTAGACCAGGTGATTAATGGAACAACAGGGATATAGCAGCCACTCTAGACCAGGTGATTAATGGAACTACAGGACTATAGCAGCCACTCTAGACCAGGTGATTAATGGAACTACAGGGCTAAAGCAGCTACTCTAGAACAGGTGATTAATGGAACTACAGGGATATAGCAGCCACTCTAGACCAGGTGATTAATGGAACTACAGGACTATAGCAGCCACTGTAGACCAGGTGATTAATGGAACTACAGGACTATAGCATCACTCTAGACCAGGTGATTAATAGAACTACAGGGATATAGCAGCCACTCTAGACCAGGTGATTAATGGAACTACAGGGATATAGCAGCCACTCTAGACCAGGTGATTAATGGAACTACAGGACTATAGCAGCCACTCTAGACCAGGTGATTAATGGAACTACAGGACTATAGCACCACTCTAGACCAGGTGATTAATGGAACTACAGGACTATAGCAGCCACTGTAGACCAGGTGATTAATGGAACTACAGGACTATAGCAGCCACTCTAGACCAGGTGATTAATGGAACTACAGGAATATAGCAGCCACTCTAGACCAGGTGATTAATGGAACTACAGGACTATAGCACCACTCTAGACCAGGTGATTAATGGAACTACAGGACGATAGCAGCCACTCTAGACCAGGTGATTAATGGAACTACAGGACTATAGCAGCCACTCTAGACCAGGTGATTAATGGAACTACAGGGATGTAGCACCACTCTAGACCAGGTGATTAATGGAACTACAGGGATATAGCAGCCACTCTAGACCAGGTGATTAATGGAACTACAGGACTATAGCAGCCACTCTAGACCAGGTGATTAATGGAACTAGAGGACTATAGCAGCCACTCTAGACCAGGTGATTAATGGAACTACAGGACTATAGCAGCCACTCTAGACCAGGTGATTAATGGAACTACAGGACTATAGCAGCCACTCTAGACCAGGTGATTAATGGAACTACAGGACTATAGCACCACTCTAGACCAGGTGATTAATGGAACTACAGGGATATAGCAGCCACTCTAGACCAGGTGATTAATGGAACTACAGAACTATAGCAGCCACTCTAGACCAGGTGATTAATGGAACTACAGGGACATAGCACCACTCTAGACCAGGTGATTAATGGAACTACAGGGATATAGCAGCCACTCTAGACCAGGTGATTAATGGAACTACAGGACTATAGCAGCCACTCTAGACCAGGTGATTAATGGAACTACAGGACTATAGCAGCCACTCTAGACCAGGTTATTAATGGAACTACAGGACTATAGCAGCCAATCTAGACCAGGTGATTAATGGAACTACAGGACTATAGCAGCCACTCTAGACCAGGTGATTAATGGAACTACAGGACTATAGCAGCCACTCTAGACCAGGTGATTAATGGAACTACAGGACTATAGCACCACTCTAGACCAGGTGATTAATGGAACTACAGGACGATAGCAGCAACTCTAGACCAGGTGATTAATGGAACTACAGGACTATAGCAGCCACTCTAGACCAGGTGATTAATGGAACTACAGGACTATATTAGCCACTCTAGACCAGGTGATTAATGGAACTACAGGACTAAAGCACCACTCTAGACCAGGTGATTAATGGAACTACAGGACTTTAGCAGCCACTCTAGACCAGGTGATTAATGGAACTACAGGACTATAGCACCACTCTAGACCAGGTGATTAATGGAACTACAGGACTATAGCAGCCACTCTAGACCAGGTGATTAATGGAACTACAGGACTATAGCAGCCACTCTAGACCAGGTGATTAATGGAACTACAGGGCTATAGCAGCCACTCTAGACCAGGTGATTAATGGAACTACAGGACTATAGCAGCCACTCTAGACCAGGTGATTAATGGAACTACAGGGCTATAGCAGCCACTCTAGACCAGGTGATTAATGGAACTACAGGGATATAGCAGCCACTCTAGACCAGGTGATTAATGGAACTACAGGACTATAGCAGCCACTGTAGACCAGGTGATTAATGGAACTACAGGACTATAGCAGCCACTCTAGACCAGGTGATTAATAGAACTACAGGGATATAGCAGCCACTCTAGACCAGGTGATTAATGGAACTACAGGGATATAGCAGCCACTCTAGACCAGGTGATTAATGGAACTACAGGACTATAGCAGCCACTCTAGACCAGGTGATTAATGGAACTACAGGAATATAGCACCACTCTAGACCAGGTGATTAATGGAACTACAGGACTATAGCAGCCACTGTAGACCAGGTGATTAATGGAACTACAGGACTATAGCAGCCACTCTAGACCAGGTGATTAATGGAACTACAGGAATATAGCAGCCACTCTAGACCAGGTGATTAATGGAACTACAGGACTATAGCACCACTCTAGACCAGGTGATTAATGGAACTACAGGACGATAGCAGCCACTCTAGACCAGGTGATTAATGGAACTACAGGACTATAGCAGCCACTCTAGACCAGGTGATTAATGGAACTACAGGGATGTAGCACCACTCTAGACCAGGTG
Organism: Coregonus clupeaformis; assembly: GCF_020615455.1. NCBI lineage: Eukaryota > Metazoa > Chordata > Actinopteri > Salmoniformes > Salmonidae > Coregonus > Coregonus clupeaformis. The sequence continues at coordinate 76,972 of NW_025535632.1, read as the reverse complement.
ATTAATGGAACTACAGGGATATAGCAGCCACTCTAGACCAGGTGATTAATTGAACTACAGGACTATAGCAGCCACTCTAGACCAGGTGATTAATGGAACTAGAGGACTATAGCAGCCACTCTAGACCAGGTGATTAATGGAACTACAGGACTATAGCAGCCACTCTAGACCAGGTGATTAATGGAACTACAGGACTATAGCAGCCACTCTAGACCAGGTGATTAATGGAACTACAGGACTATAGCACCACTCTAGACCAGGTCATTAATGGAACTACAGGGATATAGCAGCCACTCTAGACCAGGTGATTAATGGAACTACAGAACTATAGCAGCCACTCTAGACCAGGTGATTAATGGAACTACAGGGATATAGCACCACTCTAGACCAGGTGATTAATGGAACTACAGGGATATAGCAGCCACTCTAGACCAGGTGATTAATGGAACTACAGGACTATAGCAGCCACTCTAGACCAGGTGATTAATGGAACTACAGGACTATAGCAGCCACTCTAGACCAGGTTATTAATGGAACTACAGGACTGTAGCAGCCAATCTAGACCAGGTGATTAATGGAACTACAGGACTATAGCAGCCACTCTAGACCAGGTGATTAATGGAACTACAGGACTATAGCAGCCACTCTAGACCAGGTGATTAATGGAACTACAGGACTATAGCACCACTCTAGACCAGGTGATTAATGGAACTACAGGACGATAGCAGCAACTCTAGACCAGGTGATTAATGGAACTACAGGACTATAGCAGCCACTCTAGACCAGGTGATTAATGGAACTACAGGACTATATTAGCCACTCTAGACCAGGTGATTAATGGAACTACAGGACTATAGCACCACTCTAGACCAGGTGATTAATGGAACTACAGGACTTTAGCAGCCACTCTAGACCAGGTGATTAATGGAACTACAGGACTATAGCACCACTCTAGACCAGGTGATTAATGGAACTACAGGACTATAGCAGCCACTCTAGACCAGGTGATTAATGGAACTACAGGACTATAGCAGCCACTCTAGACCAGGTGATTAATGGAACTACAGGGCTATAGCAGCCACTCTAGACCAGGTGATTAATGGAACTACAGGACTATAGCAGCCACTCTAGACCAGGTGATTAATGGAACTACAGGGCTATAGCAGCCACTCTAGACCAGGTGATTAATGGAACTACAGGGATATAGCAGCCACTCTAGACCAGGTGATTAATGGAACTACAGGACTATAGCAGCGACTCTAGACCAGGTGATTAATGGAACTACAGGGCTATAGCAGCCACTCTAGACCAGGTGATTAATGGAACTACAGGGATATAGCAGCCACTCTAGACCAGGTGATTAATGGAACTACAGGACTATAGCAGCCACTGTAGACCAGGTGATTAATGGAACTACAGGACTATAGCATCACTCTAGACAAGGTGATTAATGGAACTACAGGGATATATATCAGCCACTCTAGACCAGGTGATTTATGGAACTACAGGACTATAGCAGCCACTCTAGACCAGGTGATTAATGGAACTACAGGTCTATATCAGCCACTCTAGACCAGGTGATTAATGGAACTACAGGACTATAGCAGCCACTCTAGACCAGGTGATTAATGGAACTACAGGACTATAGCAGCCACTCTAGATCAGGTGATTAATGGAACTACAGGACTATAGCAGCCACTCTAGACCAGGTGATTAATGGAACTACAGGACTATAGCAGCCACTCTAGACCAGGTGATTAATGGATCTACAGGACTATAGCAGCCACTCTAGACCAGGTGATTAATGGAACTACAGGACTATAGCAGCCACTCTAGACCAGGTGTTTAATGGAACTACAGGACTATAGCTGTCACAAACGAGACTCCCGCTGTTCCTCCTGCTCACCACCAGAGGGAACCCTCTCCTGAGTATTAAACCCCTGAACTACATTTCCCACATACCTGGCTCTGATTACCTTTGCACCTGACTCCCATCAGTAGACTATTTAGGTGCTCTCAAACTCTCTCTCTTTGCGAAGTCTTGTTTACCCTGGTGATCATTTCTGAGCGTTTTCGCCTGTGTCTGTCTGCCCGTGGATTTACTCTGGACTGTTTTCCCTCCTTGATTCTTTGCTGCCTGCCCTGGACTATATTCTTTACTGGACTGATTTTTGTAAGCTTGCTGCCTGCCCTGACCTTATGCCTGTACCTGGATTACGAGTTGCCTTATCCCTACTGTTGTGTCTGCTGGCGATTGACCCTGTGTGTATGCGACCCAGATTGTAATAAAACTGCAAATGGATCCTCACTCTCCTGGAGCGTCATTACAGAAGACTTCGCCAACACACGATCCAGCAGCTCTGGTTCAGATGTCCACGGAGATCTCCACTCAAGCTCACCAACTCGCCATTCATCAACAGCAGCTAACCCATTTAACTACAGTAACAGAGGAACTCGTCAGGGACGCTACAGAGGTTGCCGGTGTCGCTAACGAACCCAGCCCCTCCTCCACCGAACGCGAGTGTGGGCGCTTCTCCACCACCGTCACTCACAGTTAACCCACGTCTGGCTCTCCCTGATAAGTTCGACGGCAACCCAACTAAAAGTAAGGGATTTCTACTGCAATGTTCATTATTCATTGATCAACAACCAGCTATGTATGTCACCGATGCCAGCAAGATTTCCTTGGTATGCTCACTCCTCGCTGACAAGGCGTTAGAGTGGGTGACGGCGGTTTGGAGAGAGGATGGCACTGCTTTTCCATCGTTTGGTACCTTTCTTCAACGCTTCGGGAAATATTTGAACACCCGGAGGGAGGTATGAGAGCTGATGACCGACTACTTGCGTTGAGCCAGGGCAGGAATACCGCAGCAGAATATGCTTTGACATTTCGCACTCTAGCAGCTCAAACCGACTGGGTGGAGAGCACACTTAAACTGCTCTTTCGCAAGGGACTCAGCTTGGAGTTGCAATCCGAACTGGCCTGCCGAGATGAAGGGAAATCGCTGAATCAATTCATCGAACTAACCATTCAGATTGACAATCTGATTCGTTCACGTCGTCCACTCAGAACGGTACCCACCAGCACACAATACCGGTCACTCTGTCTCAAACTGAACCCATGCAGCTCGGATATACTCACCTGACTCCGGAAGAACGAGAACGCCGCATACGTCAACATCTCTGCCTCTATTGTGGTCAACCGGGCCATCTGAGGGCGTTTTGCCCCACAAGACCACCTCCTCGTAATCCCTCTTCGGTGAGTCCTTGTGTTCAAGCACATCATTCCAGTTCTTGCATCAAAGTACCTATAGTATTATCTCTAGAGGGCAATCATATATCCACATCAGCTCTATTAGACTCAGGAGCAGCCGGGAACTTTATGTCTCACGAGTTTGCCCAACAACAACAACTCCCATTAATCTCCTGTAACTCTCAATTAGCAGTGGAGGCGCTAGATGGACGGCCTCTCGGCGATGGGGAGGGTCCTGCACACCACCGTGGACCTTCAACTACAGACCGGTACCCTTCACACTGAGGTAATTCGTTTCTCGTCATCTCATCACCTCATAACCCGGGTTATTCTTGGACTCCCCTGGCTACGTCAACATAATCCCCTCATCTCATGGAGGGAGGGTCGTATCATCAAATGGGACCCCGTCATGTCACTCCAACTGCTTAACTGGCAGCCCTTCACTCTCCATCCAGACCGTCACGCTAAAGGACGAGCCGGTCCTTTTCCCCACTCTTCCCATTGAATACTCTGACCTCATCGAAGCTTTTAGCAAGACCAAGGCGATGGAACTCCCCCTCCACCGATCAAGCGACTGTTCCATCGAACTATTACCAGGCACAACACCACCTAAGGGCCGAATCTTCCCCTATCACAACCCGAATCAGAAGCCATGAACAACTACATCGAGGAGGAACTTTCGAAGGGGTTCATTAGAACGTCGACATCACCTGCAGCCTCTGGCTTCTTCTTTGTTAAAAAAAGACGGTGGCCCTACGCCCTTGTATCGACTACCGGGGTCTCAACGACATCACCGTCAAGTTTCGATATCCTTTACCGCTGGTACCAGCTGCCCTAGAACAACTCCGCAAAGCCAAGTACTTCTCCAAACTGGACCTCCGCAGCGCCTACAATCTCATTCGCATCCGGGACGGTGATGAATGGAAGACAGCCTTCTCTACCAGCACTGGGCACTATGAGTATTTGGTGATGCCTTTCGGGCTGTCCAATAGTCCGTCCGTATTTCAGTCGTTTATCAATGACGTCTTTCGGGACATGCTTAATCGTTGGGTAATTGTTTACATCGATGACATTCTCGTCTATTCCAACACCTATGAGGAACACGTGCAACACGTGAGAACAGTATTACAACGACTCATTGATCACCAATTATACGCCAAAGCAGAGAAGTGCGAATTTCACCAGACTTCCACGTCTTTCTTGGGCTACATCATCAACCAGGAGGGAGTCGCCATGGACGAGAAGAAGGTCAAGGCCGTTCTAGACTGGCCACTGCCAGTAACCTTAAAGGAGTTACAACGCTTCTTGGGATTTGCGAACTTCTACCGACGCTTCATCAGGAATTTCAGCTCGGTAGCCTCTCCCTTAACCTCTATGACTAAGAGAAATGCACCACACCTCACCTGGTCAACTACAGCACAGGAGGCTTTCGCAGAACTCAAGTCACGTTTCACATCTTTCCCCATCCTCCACCACCCTAATCCTGAAATCCCGTTTACAGTTGAGGTGGACGCTTCTAATACGGGCATTGGAGCCATCCTCTCACAGCGGCACGGATCCCCACTCAAGCTCTATCCGTGCGCCTATTACTCCCGCAAAGTTAGTCCAGCCGAACAGAACTATGACGTCGGAAACCGAGAACTGTTGGCCATGAAAGCAGCTATGGAGGAGTGGCGTCATTGGCTGGAGGGAGCTAAACACCCGTTTGTGATTCTAACTGACCACAAGAATCTGGAATACTTGCGATCTGCCAAGAGACTGAATCCCAGACAAGCGAGGTGGGCTCTCTTCTTTACACGATTTGACTTCACCGTTACCTATCGTCCCGGTTCAAAGAACACCAAAGCAGACGCATTATCATGCCAACACGACGGTGTAGTTCCCACTGAATCCAAGGAAACCCTGCTTCCTGAGTCATTAATCGTGGCCCCTATTCAGTGGGACATCATGACAGAGCTCACCCAGGCCAATTCACAAAAGACCCCCTCCTCCCGAATGCCCCCTAACAAAACTTTTGTACCTCAGGATCTCTGTCAGAAAGTGCTACAGCAAGTTCACTCCGTACTCAGCTCCGGTCATCCTGGAATCGCTGCCACTGTTCACCTGCTTCAGAACAGCTTTTGGTGGCCAACCTTGCGGGCAGACACAATAAAATTCATTAACGAATGCACCACCTGTAACACAAGCAAACATCTCAGACAACTACCATCGGGCCTACTGCAACCACTGCCAGTTCCCCACCGACCATGGTCCCATCTTGCCATAGACTTTATTACCGATCTTCCCAAGTCCAATGGGAACACCACAATACTCACTGTCATAGATCGCTTCTCCAAGGCCTGCCGGTTGATTCCACTTCCCAAACTGCCCACAGCATTGGAAACAGCCGAACTCATGTGCAACCTTGTGTTTCGCTTCTATGGCCTGCCTGAGGACATCGTGTCGGACCGGGGCCCCAATTCACATCCAGAGTATGGTCAGCATTCTTCCAACAACTCAACATCAACATTAGCCTCACTTCAGGATATCACCCACAATCTAATGGTCAGACAGAACGCCTCAATCAGGAGATCACCCGGTTTCTCAGAGCCTACTGTCATCAGAACCAAGCAGACTGGAGTCGATTCCTCATGTGGGCGGAGTATGCACAGAACTCACTCCAGAAACCCTCCACCGGTCTAACTCCATTCCAATGTGTCATGGGCTTCCAACCTCCCCCTATTTCCATGGTCAGGGGAACCCACCGAGGTACCCTCTGTCAACGACTGGCTCCAGAGAAGCGAGGACATCTGGAGTCAGGCTCACACCCACTTGCTACGTGCTGTCAGGAAACAGAAGTTGCAGGCCAATCGTCACCGTCGCCCCAATCCCGAATATACTCCAGGTCAATGGGTCTGGCTGTCCACTCGAGACCTACGCCTCAGACTTCCTTGCAAGAAACTCAGTCCCAGGTATGTAGGTCCCTTCCAAATTGTTAAACAGATTACACCAGTTTCCTTCCGTTTGGCATTACCCTCTAATTATCGTATCTCTCCCACTTTTCATGTATCACTTCTCAAACCCGCTGGTGGTCCGAGAGCGGAGGAGGAGGAGCAGACCAGTGATCAGGGCCCCCACCCCATCTTGGTGGACGGCGAGAGGCATATCAGGTTCGAGATCTACTCGATTCCAGACGCCGGGGCAGGCTCCTCCAATATCTGGTGGATTGGGAGGGATACGGACCGGAAGAGCGATCCTGGGTTAATACAGAGGACATACTCGACCCCGCACTCATGACTGAGTTCCATAGGGACGCACCCGGAGAAACCCGGCCCCCGACCTCGAGGAAGACCCCGGCGTCGTTCGCCTCTTCGCGTCAGGAGCCGCTCGCAGGGGGGGGGCTCTGTCACAAACGAGACTCCCGCTGTTCCTCCTGCTCACCACCAGAGGGAACCCTCTCCTGAGTATTACCCTGGTGATCATTTCTGAGCGTTTTCGCCTGTGTCTGTCTGCCCGTGGATTTACTCTGGACTGTTTTCCCTCCTTGATTCTTTGCTGCCTGCCCTGGACTATATTCTTTACTGGACTGATTTTTGTAAGCTTGCTGCCTGCCCTGACCTTATGCCTGTACCTGGATTACGAGTTGCCTTATCCCTACTGTTGTGTCTGCTGGCGATTGACCCTGTGTGTACGACCCAGATTGTAATAAAACTGCAAATGGATCCTCACTCTCCTGGAGCGTCATTACAATAGCAGCCACTCTAGACCAGGTGATTAATGGAACTACAGGACTATAGCAGCCACTCTATACCAGGTGATTAATGGAACTACAGGACTATAGCACCACTCTAGACCAGGTGATTAATGGAACTACAGGACTATAGCACCACTCTAGACCAGGTGATTAATGGAACTACAGGACTATAACAGCCACTCTAGACCAGGTGATTAATGGAACTACAGGACTATAGCACCACTCTAGACCAGGTGATTAATGGAACTACAGGGATATAGCAGCCACTCTAGACCAGGTGATTAATGGAACTACAGGACTATAGCACCACTCTAGACCAGGTGATTAATGGAACTACAGGGATATAGCAGCCACTCTAGACCAGGTGATTAATGGAACTACAGGGATATAGCAGCCACTCTAGACCAGGTGATTAATGGAACTACAGGACTATAGCAGCCACTCTAGACCAGGTGATTAATTGAACTACAGGGATATAGCAGCCACTCTAGACCAGGTGATTAATGGAACTACAGGACTATAGCACCACTCTAGACCAGGTGATTAATGGAACTACAGGACTATAGCAGCCACAGGTGATTAATGGAGCTACAGGACTATAGCACCACTCTAGACCAGGTGATTAATGGAACTACAGGACTATAGCAGCCACTCTAGACCAGGTGATTAATGGAACTACAGGGATGTAGCACCACTCTAGACCAGGTGATTAATGGAACTACAGGGATATAGCAGCCACTCTAGACCAGGTGATTAATGGAACTACAGGACTATAGCAGCCACTCTAGACCAGGTGATTAATGGAACTACAGGACTATAGCAGCCACTCTAGACCAGGTGATTAATGGAACTACAGGACTATAGCAGCCACTCTAGACCAGGTGATTAATGGAACTACAGGACTATAGCAGCCACTCTAGACCAGGTGATTAATGGAACTACAGGACTATAGCACCACTCTAGACCAGGTGATTAATGGAACTACAGGGATATAGCAGCCACTCTAGACCAGGTGATTAATGGAACTACAGGACTATAGCAGCCACTCTAGACCAGGTGATTAATGGAACTACAGGGATATAGCACCACTCTAGACCAGGTGATTAATGGAACTACAGGACTATAGCAGCCACTCTAGACCAGTTGATTAATGGAACTACAGGACTATAGCAGCCACTCTAGACCAGGTGATTAATGGAACTACAGGGATATAGCACCACTCTAGACCAGGTGATTAATGGAACTACAGGACTATAGCAGCCACTCTAGACCAGGTGATTAATGGAACTACAGTGCTATAGCAGCCACTCTAGACCAGGTGATTAATGGAACTACAGGACTATAGCAGCCACTCTAGACCAGGTGATTAATGGAACTACAGGACTATAGCACCACTCTAGACCAGGTGATTAATGGAACTACAGGGCTATAGCAGCCACTCTAGAGCAGGTGATTAATGGAACTACAGGACTATAGCAGCCACTCTAGACCAGGTGATTAATGGAAATACAGGGCTATAGCAGCCACTCTAGACCAGGTGATTAATGGAACAACAGGGATATAGCAGCCACTCTAGACCAGGTGATTAATGGAACTACAGGGCTATAGCAGCTACTCTAGACCAGGTGATTAATGGAACTACAGGGATATAGCAGCCACTCTAGACCAGGTGATTAATGGAACTACAGGACTATAGCAGCCACTGTAGACCAGGTGATTAATGGAACTACAGGACTATAGCATCACTCTAGACCAGGTGATTAATAGAACTACAGGGATATAGCAGCCACTCTAGACCAGGTGATTAATGGAACTACAGGGATATAGCAGCCACTCTAGACCAGGTGATTAATGGAACTACAGGACTATAGCAGCCACTCTAGACCAGGTGATTAATGGAACTACAGGACTATAGCACCACTCTAGACCAGGTGATTAATGGAACTACAGGACTATAGCAGCCACTCTAGACCAGGTGATTAATGGAACTACAGGACTATAGCAGCCACTCTAGACCAGGTGATTAATGGAACTACAGGAATATAGCAGCCACTCTAGACCAGGTGATTAATGGAACTACAGGACTATAGCACCACTCTAGACCAGGTGATTAATGGAACTACAGGACGATAGCAGCCACTCTAGACCAGGTGATTAATGGAACTACAGGACTATAGCAGCCACTCTAGACCAGGTGATTAATGGAACTACAGGGATGTAGCACCACTCTAGACCAGGTGATTAATGGAACTACAGGGATATAGCAGCCACTCTAGACCAGGTGATTAATGGAACTACAGGACTATAGCACCACTCTAGACCAGGTGATTAATGGAACTACAGGACTATAGCACCACTCTAGACCAGGTGATTAATGGAACTACAGGACTATAACAGCCACTCTAGACCAGGTGATTAATGGAACTACAGGACTATAGCACCACTCTATACCAGGTGATTAATGGAACTACAGGACTATAGCACCACTCTAGACCAGGTGATTAATGGAACTACAGGACTATAGCACCACTCTAGACCAGGTGATTAATGGAACTACAGGACTATAGCAGCCACTCTATACCAGGTGATTAATGGAACTACAGGACTATAGCACCACTCTAGACCAGGTGATTAATGGAACTACAGGACTATAGCACCACTCTAGACCAGGTGATTAATGGAACTACAGGACTATAACAGCCACTCTAGACCAGGTGATTAATGGAACTACAGGACTATAGCACCACTCTAGACCAGGTGATTAATGGAACTACAGGGATATAGCAGCCACTCTAGACCAGGTGATTAATGGAACTACAGGACTATAGCACCACTCTAGACCAGGTGATTAATTGAACTACAGGGATATAGCAGCCATTCTAGACCAGGTGATTAATGGAACTACAGGACTATAGCACCACTCTAGACCAGGTGATTAATGGAACTACAGGACTATAGCAGCCACAGGTGATTAATGGAGCTACAGGACTATAGCACCACTCTAGACCAGGTGATTAATGGAACTACAGGATTATAGCAGCCACTCTAGACCAGGTGATTAATGGAACTACAGGGATGTAGCACCACTCTAGACCAGGTGATTAATGGAACTACAGGGATATAGCAGCCACTCTAGACCAGGTGATTAATGGAACTACAGGACTATAGCAGCCACTCTAGACCAGGTGATTAATGGAACTACAGGACTATAGCAGCCACTCTAGACCAGGTGATTAATGGAACTACAGGACTATAGCAGCCACTCTAGACCAGGTGATTAATGGAACTACAGGACTATAGCAGCCACTCTAGACCAGGTGATTAATGGAACTACAGGACTATAGCACCACTCTAGACCAGGTGATTAATGGAACTACAGGGATATAGCAGCCACTCTAGACCAGGTGATTAATGGAACTACAGGACTATAGCAGCCACTCTAGACCAGGTGATTAATGGAACTACAGGGATATAGCACCACTCTAGACCAGGTGATTAATGGAACTACAGGACTATAGCAGCCACTCTAGACCAGGTGATTAATGGAACTACAGGACTATAGCAGCCACTCTAGACCAGGTGATTAATGGAACTACAGGGATATAGCACCACTCTAGACCAGGTGATTAATGGAACTACAGGACTATAGCAGCCACTCTAGACCAGGTGATTAATGGAACTACAGTGCTATAGCAGCCACTCTAGACCAGGTGATTAATGGAACTACAGGACTATAGCAGCCACTCTAGACCAGGTGATTAATGGAACTACAGGACTATAGCACCACTCTAGACCAGGTGATTAATGGAACTACAGGGCTATAGCAGCCACTCTAGAGCAGGTGATTAATGGAACTACAGGACTATAGCAGCCACTCTAGACCAGGTGATTAATGGAAATACAGGGCTATAGCAGCCACTCTAGACCAGGTGATTAATGGAACAACAGGGATATAGCAGCCACTCTAGACCAGGTGATTAATGGAACTACAGGGCTATAGCAGCTACTCTAGACCAGGTGATTAATGGAACTACAGGGATATAGCAGCCACTCTAGAACCAGGTGATTAATGGAACTACAGGACTATAGCAGCCACTGTAGACCAGGTGATTAATGGAACTACAGGACTATAGCATCACTCTAGACCAGGTGATTAATAGAACTACAGGGATATAGCAGCCACTCTAGACCAGGTGATTAATGGAACTACAGGGATATAGCAGCCACTCTAGACCAGGTGATTAATGGAACTACAGGACTATAGCAGCCACTCTAGACCAGGTGATTAATGGAACTACAGGACTATAGCACCCACTCTAGACCAGGTGATTAATGGAACTACAGGACTATAGCAGCCACTCTAGACCAGGTGATTAATGGAACTACAGGACTATAGCAGCCACTCTAGACCAGGTGATTAATGGAACTACAGGAATATAGCAGCCACTCTAGACCAGGTGATTAATGGAACTACAGGACTATAGCACCACTCTAGACCAGGTGATTAATGGAACTACAGGACGATAGCAGCCACTCTAGACCAGGTGATTAATGGAACTACAGGACTATAGCAGCCACTCTAGACCAGGTGATTAATGGAACTACAGGGATATAGCACCACTCTAGACCAGGTGATTAATGGAACTACAGGGATATAGCAGCCACTCTAGACCAGGTGATTAATGGAACTACAGGACTATAGCAGCCACTCTAGACCAGGTGATTAATGGAACTACAGGACTATAGCAGCCACTCTAGACCAGGTGATTAATGGAACTACAGGACTATAGCAGCCACTCTAGACCAGGTGATTAATGGAACTACAGGACTATAGCAGCCACTCTAGACCAGGTGATTAATGGAACTACAGGACTATAGCACCACTCTAGACCAGGTGATTAATGGAACTACAGGGATATAGCAGCCACTCTAGACCAGGTGATTAATGGAACTACAGGACTATAGCAGCCACTCTAGACCAGGTGATTAATGGAACTACAGGCATATAGCACCACTCTAGACCAGGTGATTAATGGAACTACAGGGATATAGCAGCCACTCTAGACCAGGTGATTAATGGAACTACAGGACTATAGCAGCCACTCTAGACCAGGTGATTAATGGAACTACAGGACTATAGCAGCCACTCTAGACCAGGTTATTAATGGAACTACAGGACTATAGCAGCCAATCTAGACCAGGTGAGTAATGGAACTACAGGGATATAGCACCACTCTAGACCAGGTGATTAATGGAACTACAGGACTATAGCAGCCACTCTAGACCAGTTGATTAATGGAACTACAGGACTATAGCAGCCACTCTAGACCAGGTGATTAATGGAACTACAGGGATATAGCACCACTCTAGACCAGGTGATTAATGGAACTACAGGACTATAGCAGCCACTCTAGACCAGGTGATTAATGGAACTACAGTGCTATAGCAGCCACTCTAGACCAGGTGATTAATGGAACTACAGGACTATAGCAGCCACTCTAGACCAGGTGATTAATGGAACTACAGGACTATAGCATCCACTCTAGACCAGGTGATTAATGGAACTACAGGGCTATAGCAGCCACTCTAGACCAGGTGATTAATGGAACTACAGGGACTATAGCAGCCACTCTAGACCAGGTGATTAATGGAAATACAGGGCTATAGCAGCCACTCTAGACCAGGTGATTAATGGAACTACAGGACATAGCAGCCACTCTAGACCAGGTGATTAATGGAACTACAGGGCTATAGCAGCCACTCTAGACCAGGTGATTAATGGAACTACAGGGATATAGCAGCCACTCTAGACCAGGTGATTAATGGAACTACAGGACTATAGCAGCCACTCTAGACCAGGTGATTAATGGAACTACAGGACTATAGCACCACTCTAGACCAGGTGATTAATGGAACTACAGGACTATAGCAGCCACTCTAGACCAGGTGATTAATGGAACTACAGGATATAGCAGCCACTCTAGACCAGGTGATTAATGGAACTACAGGACTATAGCACCACTCTAGACCAGGTGATTAATGGAACTACAGGACTATAGCAGCCACTCTAGACCAGGTGATTAATGGAACTACAGGACTATAGCAGCCACTCTAGACCAGGTGATTAATGGAACTACAGGACTATAGCACCACTCTAGACCAGGTGATTAATGGAACTACAGGACTATAGCACCACTCTAGACCAGGTGATTAATGGAACTACAGGGCTATAGCACCACTCTAGACCAGGTGATTAATGGAACTACAGGACTATAGCAGCCACTCTAGACCAGGTGATTAATGGAACTACAGGACTATAGCACCACTCTAGACCAGGTGATTAATGGAACTACAGGACTATAGCACCACTCTAGACCAGGTGATTAATGGAACTACAGGACTATAGCAGCCACTCTAGACCAGGTGATTAATGGAACTACAGGACTATAGCACCACTCTAGACCAGGTGATTAATGGAACTACAGGGACTATAGCAGCCACTCTAGACCAGGTGATTAATGGAACTACAGGACTATAGCACCACTCTAGACCAGGTGATTAATTGAACTACAGGACTATAGCACCACTCTAGACCAGGTGATTAATGGAACTACAGGACTATAGCACCACTCTAGACCAGGTGATTAATGGAACTACAGGACTATAGCACCACAAGGTGATTAATGGAACTACAGGACTATAGCACCACTCTAGACCAGGTGATTAATGGAACTACAGGACTATAGCAGCCACTCTAGACCAGGTGATTAATGGAACTACAGGGACTATAGCACCACTCTAGACCAGGTGATTAATGGAACTACAGGGACTATAGCAGCCACTCTAGACCAGGTGATTAATGGAACTACAGGACTATAGCAGCCACTCTAGACCAGGTGATTAATGGAACTACAGGACTATAGCAGCCACTCTAGACCAGGTGATTAATGGAACTACAGGACTATAGCAGCCACTCTAGACCAGGTGATTAATGGAACTACAGGACTATAGCAGCCACTCTAGACCAGGTGATTAATGGAACTACAGGACTATAGCACCACTCTAGACCAGGTGATTAATGGAACTACAGGGATATAGCAGCCACTCTAGACCAGGTGATTAATGGAACTACAGGACTATAGCAGCCACTCTAGACCAGGTGATTAATGGAACTACAGGGATATAGCAGCCACTCTAGACCAGGTGATTAATGGAACTACAGGACTATAGCAGCCACTCTAGACCAGGTGATTAATGGAACTACAGGACTATAGCAGCCACTCTAGACCAGGTGATTAATGGAACTACAGGACTATAGCACCACTCTAGACCAGGTGATTAATGGAACTACAGGACTATAGCAGCCACTCTAGACCAGGTGATTAATGGAACTACAGTGCTATAGCAGCCACTCTAGACCAGGTGATTAATGGAACTACAGGACTATAGCAGCCACTCTGGACCAGGTGATTAATGGAACTACAGGACTATAGCACCACTCTAGACCAGGTGATTAATGGAACTACAGGGCTATAGCAGCCACTCTAGACCAGGTGATTAATGGAACTACAGGACTATAGCAGCCACTCTAGACCAGGTGATTAATGGAAATACAGGGCTATAGCAGCCACTCTAGACCAGGTGATTAATGGAACTACAGGGATATAGCAGCCACTCTAGACCAGGTGATTAATGGAACTACAGGGCTATAGCAGCTACTCTAGACCAGGTGATTAATGGAACTACAGGGATATAGCAGCCACTCTAGACCAGGTGATTAATGGAACTACAGGACTATAGCAGCCACTGTAGACCAGGTGATTAATGGAACTACAGGACTATAGCATCACTCTAGACCAGGTGATTAATGGAACTACAGGGATATAGCAGCCACTCTAGACCAGGTGATTAATGGAACTACAGGGATATAGCAGCCACTCTAGACCAGGTGATTAATGGAACTACAGGACTATAGCAGCCACTCTAGACCAGGTGATTAATGGAACTACAGGACTATAGCACCACTCTAGACCAGGTGATTAATGGAACTACAGGACTATAGCAGCCACTCTAGACCAGGTGATTAATGGAACTACAGGACTATAGCAGCCACTCTAGACCAGGTGATTAATGGAACTAAAGGACATAGCAGCCACTCTATACCAGGTGATTAATGGAACTACAGGACTATAGCACCACTCTAGACCAGGTGATTAATGGAACTACAGGACGATAGCAGCCACTCTAGACCAGGTGATTAATGGAACTACAGGACTATAGCAGCCACTCTAGACCAGGTGATTAATGGAACTACAGGGATATAGCACCACTCTAGACCAGGTGATTAATGGAACTACAGGGATATAGCAGCCACTCTAGACCAGGTGATTAATGGAACTACAGGACTATAGCAGCCACTCTAGACCAGGTGATTAATGGAACTACAGGACTATAGCAGCCACTCTAGACCAGGTGATTAATGGAACTACAGGACTATAGCAGCCACTCTAGACCAGGTGATTAATGGAACTACAGGACTATAGCAGCCACTCTAGACCAGGTGATTAATGGAACTACAGGACTATAGCACCACTCTAGACCAGGTGATTAATGGAACTACAGGGATATAGCAGCCACTCTAGACCAGGTGATTAATGGAACTACAGAACTATAGCATTCACTCTAGACCAGGTGATTAATGGAACTACAGGGATATAGCACCACTCTAGACCAGGTGATTAATGGAACTACAGGGATATAGCAGCCACTCTAGACCAGGTGATTAATGGAACTACAGGACTATAGCAGCCACTCTAGACCAGGTGATTAATGGAACTACAGGACTATAGCAGCCACTCTAGACCAGGTTATTAATGGAACTACAGGACTATAGCAGCCAATCTAGACCAGGTGATTAATGGAACTACAGGACTATAGCAGCCACTCTAGACCAGGTGATTAATGGAACTACAGGACTATAGCAGCCACTCTAGACCAGGTGATTAATGGAACTACAGGGATGTAGCACCACTCTAGACCAGGTGATTAATGGAACTACAGGGATATAGCAGCCACTCTAGACCAGGTGATTAATGGAACTACAGGACTATAGCACCACTCTAGACCAGGTGATTAATGGAACTACAGGACTATAGCACCACTCTAGACCAGGTGATTAATGGAACTACAGGACTATAACAGCCACTCTAGACCAGGTGATTAATGGAACTACAGGACTATAGCACCACTCTATACCAGGTGATTAATGGAACTACAGGACTATAGCACCACTCTAGACCAGGTGATTAATGGAACTACAGGACTATAGCACCACTCTAGACCAGGTGATTAATGGAACTACAGGACTATAGCAGCCACTCTATACCAGGTGATTAATGGAACTACAGGACTATAGCACCACTCTAGACCAGGTGATTAATGGAACTACAGGACTATAGCACCACTCTAGACCAGGTGATTAATGGAACTACAGGACTATAACAGCCACTCTAGACCAGGTGATTAATGGAACTACAGGACTATAGCACCACTCTAGACCAGGTGATTAATGGAACTACAGGGATATAGCAGCCACTCTAGACCAGGTGATTAATGGAACTACAGGACTATAGCACCACTCTAGACCAGGTGATTAATTGAACTACAGGGATATAGCAGCCATTTTAGACCAGGTGATTAATGGAACTACAGGACTATAGCACCACTCTAGACCAGGTGATTAATGGAACTACAGGACTATAGCAGCCACAGGTGATTAATGGAGCTACAGGACTATAGCACCACTCTAGACCAGGTGATTAATGGAACTACAGGATTATAGCAGCCACTCTAGACCAGGTGATTAATGGAACTACAGGGTGTAGCACCACTCTAGACCAGGTGATTAATGGAACTACAGGGATATAGCAGCCACTCTAGACCAGGTGATTAATGGAACTACAGGACTATAGCAGCCACTCTAGACCAGGTGATTAATGGAACTACAGGACTATAGCAGCCACTCTAGACCAGGTGATTAATGGAACTACAGGACTATAGCAGCCACTCTAGACCAGGTGATTAATGGAACTACAGGACTATAGCAGCCACTCTAGACCAGGTGATTAATGGAACTACAGGACTATAGCACCACTCTAGACCAGGTGATTAATGGAACTACAGGGATATAGCAGCCACTCTAGACCAGGTGATTAATGGAACTACAGGACTATAGCAGCCACTCTAGACCAGGTGATTAATGGAACTACAGGGATATAGCACCACTCTAGACCAGGTGATTAATGGAACTACAGGACTATAGCAGCCACTCTAGACCAGGTGATTAATGGAACTACAGGACTATAGCAGCCACTCTAGACCAGGTGATTAATGGAACTACAGGGATATCAGCACCACTCTAGACCAGGTGATTAATGGAACTACAGGACTATAGCAGCCACTCTAGACCAGGTGATTAATGGAACTACAGTGCTATAGCAGCCACTCTAGACCAGGTGATTAATGGAACTACAGGACTATAGCAGCCACTCTAGACCAGGTGATTAATGGAACTACAGGACTATAGCACCACTCTAGACCAGGTGATTAATGGAACTACAGGGCTATAGCAGCCACTCTAGAGCAGGTGATTAATGGAACTACAGGACTATAGCAGCCACTCTAGACCAGGTGATTAATGGAAATACAGGGCTATAGCAGCCACTCTAGACCAGGTGATTAATGGAACAACAGGGATATAGCAGCCACTCTAGACCAGGTGATTAATGGAACTACAGGGCTATAGCAGCTACTCTAGACCAGGTGATTAATGGAACTACAGGGATATAGCAGCCACTCTAGACCAGGTGATTAATGGAACTACAGGACTATAGCAGCCACTGTAGACCAGGTGATTAATGGAACTACAGGACTATAGCGTCACTCTAGACCAGGTGATTAATAGAACTACAGGGATATAGCAGCCACTCTAGACCAGGTGATTAATGGAACTACAGGGATATAGCAGCCACTCTAGACCAGGTGATTAATGGAACTACAGGACTATAGCAGCCACTCTAGACCAGGTGATTAATGGAACTACAGGACTATAGCACCACTCTAGACCAGGTGATTAATGGAACTACAGGACTATAGCAGCCACTCTAGACCAGGTGATTAATGGAACTACAGGACTATAGCAGCCACTCTAGACCAGGTGATTAATGGAACTACAGGAATATAGCAGCCACTCTAGACCAGGTGATTAATGGAACTACAGGACTATAGCACCACTCTAGACCAGGTGATTAATGGAACTACAGGACGATAGCAGCCACTCTAGACCAGGTGATTAATGGAACTACAGGACTATAGCAGCCACTCTAGACCAGGTGATTAATGGAACTACAGGGATGTAGCACCACTCTAGACCAGGTGATTAATGGAACTACAGGACTATAGCAGCCACTCTAGACCAGGTGATTAATGGAACTACAGGACTATAGCAGCCACTCTAGACCAGGTGATTAATGGAACTACAGGACTATAGCAGCCACTCTAGACCAGGTGATTAATGGAACTACAGGACTATAGCAGCCACTCTAGACCAGGTGATTAATGGAACTACAGGACTATAGCACCACTCTAGACCAGGTGATTAATGGAACTACAGGGATATATCACCACTCTAGACCAGGTGATTAATGGAACTACAGGGATATAGCAGCCACTCTAGACCAGGTGATTAATGGAACTACAGGACTATAGCAGCCACTCTAGACCAGGTGATTAATGGAACTACAGGACTATAGCAGCCACTCTAGACCAGGTTATTAATGGAACTACAGGACTATAGCAGCCAATCTAGACCAGGTGATTAATGGAACTACAGGACTATAGCAGCCACTCTAGACCAGGTGATTAATGGAACTACAGGACTATAGCAGCCACTCTAGACCAGGTGATTAATGGAACTACAGGACTATAGCACCACTCTAGACCAGGTGATTAATGGAACTACAGGACGATAGCAGCCACTCTAGACCAGGTGATTAATGGAACTACAGGACTATAGCAGCCACTCTAGACCAGGTGATTAATGGAACTACAGGACTATATTAGCCACTCTCGACCAGGTGATTAATGGAACTACAGGACTATAGCACCACTCTAGACCAGGTGATTAATGGAACTACAGGACTTTAGCAGCCACTCTAGACCAGGTGATTAATGGAACTACAGGACTATAGCACCACTCTAGACCAGGTGATTAATGGAACTACAGGACTATAGCAGCCACTCTAGACCAGGTGATTAATGGAACTACAGGACTATAGCAGCCACTCTAGACCAGGTGATTAATGGAACTACAGGGCTATAGCAGCCACTCTAGACCAGGTGATTAATGGAACTACAGGACTATTGCAGCCACTCTAGACCAGGTGATTAATGGAACTACAGGCTATAGCAGCCACTCTAGACCAGGTGATTAATGGAACTACAGGGATATAGCAGCCACTCTAGACCAGGTGATTAATGGAACTACAGGACTATAGCAGCCACTCTAGACCAGGTGATTAATGGAACTACAGGGCTATAGCAGCCACTCTAGACCAGGTGATTAATGGAACTACAGGGATATAGCAGCCACTCTAGACCAGGTGATTAATGGAACTACAGGACTATAGCAGCCACTGTAGACCAGGTGATTAATGGAACTACAGGACTATAGCATCACTCTAGACAAGGTGATTAATGGAACTACAGGGATATATATCAGCCACTCTAGACCAGGTGATTTATGGAACTACAGGACTATAGCAGCCACTCTAGACCAGGTGATTAATGGAACTACAGGTCTATATCAGCCACTCTAGACCAGGTGATTAATGGAACTACAGGACTATAGCAGCCACTCTAGACCAGGTGATTAATGGAACTACAGGACTATAGCAGCCACTCTAGATCAGGTGATTAATGGAACTACAGGACTATAGCAGCCACTCTAGACCAGGTGATTAATGGAACTACAGGACTATAGCAGCCACTCTAGACCAGGTGATTAATGGATCTACAGGACTATAGCAGCCACTCTAGACCAGGTGATTCATGGAACTACAGGACTATAGCAGCCACTCTAGACCAGGTGTTTAATGGAACTACAGGACTATAGCAGCCACTCTAGACCAGGTGATTAATGGAACTACAGGACTATAGCAGCCACTCTATACCAGGTGATTAATGGAACTACAGGACTATAGCACCACTCTAGACCAGGTGATTAATGGAACTACAGGACTATAGCACCACTCTAGACCAGGTGATTAATGGAACTACAGGACTATAACAGCCACTCTAGACCAGGTGATTAATGGAACTACAGGACTATAGCACCACTCTAGACCAGGTGATTAATGGAACTACAGGGATATAGCAGCCACTCTAGACCAGGTGATTAATGGAACTACAGGACTATAGCACCACTCTAGACCAGGTGATTAATTGAACTACAGGGATATAGCAGCCACTCTAGACCAGGTGATTAATGGAACTACAGGACTATAGCACCACTCTAGACCAGGTGATTAATGGAACTACAGGATTATAGCAGCCACAGGTGATTAATGGAACTACAGGACTATAGCACCACTCTAGACCAGGTGATTAATGGAACTACAGGACTATAGCAGCCACTCTAGACCAGGTGATTAATGGAACTACAGGACTATAGCAGCCACTCTAGACCAGGTGATTAATGGAACTACAGGGCTATAGCAGCCACTCTAGACCAGGTGATTAATGGAACTACAGGACTATAGCAGCCACTCTAGACCAGGTGATTAATGGAACTACAGGACTATAGCAGCAACTCTAGACCAGGTGAATAATGGAACTACAGGGCTATAGCAGCCACTCTAGACCAGGTGATTAATGGAACTACAGGGATATAGCAGCCACTCTAGACCAGGTGATTAATGGAACTACAGGACTATAGCAGCCACTCTAGACCAGGTGATTAATGGAACTACAGGGCTATAGCAGCCACTCTAGACCAGGTGATTAATGGAACTACAGGGATATAGCAGCCACTCTAGACCAGGTGATTAATGGAACTACAGGACTATAGCAGCCACTGTAGACCAGGTGAATAATGGAACTACAGGACTATAGCATCACTCTAGACCAGGTGATTAATGGAACTACAGGAATAGCAGCCACTCTAGACCAGGTGATTAATGGAACTACAGGGGTATAGCAGCCACTATAGACCAGGTGATTAATGGAACTACAGGACTATAGCAGCCACTCTAGACCAGGTTATTAATGGAACTACAGGGATATAGCAGCCACTCTAGACCAGGTGATTAATGGAACTACAGGACTATAGCAGCCACTGTAGACCAGGTGATTAATGGAACTACAGGACTATAGCATCACTCTAGACCAGGTGATTAATGTAACTACAGGGATATAGCAGCCACTCTAGACCAGGTGATTAATGGAACTACAGGACTATAGCACCACTCTAGACCAGGTGATTAATTGAACTACAGGGATATAGCAGCCACTCTAGACCAGGTGATTAATGGAACTACAGGACTATAGCACCACTCTAGACCAGGTGATTAATGGAACTACAGGACTATAGCAGCCACTCTAGACCAGGTGATTAATGGAACTACAGGACTATAGCACCACTCTAGACCAGGTGATTAATGGAACTACAGGACTATAGCAGCCACTCTAGACCAGGTGATTAATGGAACTACAGGACTATAGCAGCCACTCTAGACCAGGTGATTAATGGAACTACAGGGCTATAGCAGCCACTCTAGACCAGGTGATTAATGGAACTACAGGACTATAGCAGCCACTCTAGACCAGGTGATTAATGGAACTACAGGACTATAGCACCACTCTAGACCAGGTGATTAATGGAACTACAGGGCTATAGCAGCCACTCTAGACCAGGTGATTAATGGAACTACAGGACTATAGCAGCCACTCTAGACCAGGTGATTAATGGAACTACAGGGCTATAGCAGCCACTCTACACCAGGTGATTAATGGAACTACAGGGATATAGCAGCCACTCTAGACCAGGTGATTAATGGAACTACAGGACTATAGCAGCCACTCTAGACCAGGTGATTAACGGAACTACAGGGACTATAGCAGCCACTCTAGACCAGGTGATTAACGGAACTACAGGGACTATAGCAGCCACTCTAGACCAGGTGATTAATGGAACTACAGGACTATAGCATCCACTCTAGACCAGGTGATTAATGGAACTACAGGACTATAGCATCACTCTAGACCAGGTGATTAATGGAACTACAGGGATATAGCAGCCACTCTAGACCAGGTGATTAATGGAACTACAGGGATATAGCAGCCACTCTAGACCAGGTGATTAATGGAACTACAGGACTATATCAGCCACTCTAGACCAGGTGATTAATGGAACTACAGGACTATAGCACCACTCTAGACCAGGTGATTAATGGAACTACAGGACTATAGCAGCCACTCTAGACCAGGTGATTAATGGAACTACAGGACTATAGCAGCCACTCTAGACCAGGTGATTAATGGAACTACAGGACTATAGCAGCCACCATAGACCAGGTGATTAATGGAACTACAGGACTATAGCACCACTCTAGACCAGGTGATTAATGGAACTACAGGACGATAGCAGCCACTCTAGACCAGGTGATTAATGGAACTACAGGACTATAGCAGCCACTCTAGACCAGGTGATTAATGGAACTACAGGAATGTAGCACCACTCTAGACCAGGTGATTAATGGAACTACAGGGATATAGCAGCCACTCTAGACCAGGTGATTAATGGAACTACAGGACTATAGCAGCCACTCTACACCAGGTGATTAATGGAACTACAGGACTATAGCAGCCACTCTAGACCAGGTGATTAATGGAACTATAGGACTATAGCAGCCACTCTAGACCAGGTGATTAATGGAACTACAGGACTATAGCAGCCACTCTAGACCAGGTGATTAATGGAACTACAGGACTATAGCACCACTCTAGACCAGGTGATTAATGGAACTACAGGGATTTAGCAGCCGCTCTAGACCAGGTGATTAATGGAACTACAGGACTATAGCAGCCACTCTAGACCAGGTGATTAATGGAACTACAGGGATATAGCACCACTCTAGACCAAGTGATTAATGGAACTACAGGGATATAGCAGCCACTCTAGACCAGGTGATTAATGGAACTACAGGACTATAGCAGCCACTCTAGACCAGGTGATTAATGGAACTACAGGACTATAGCAGCCACTCTAGACCAGGTTATTAATGGAACTACAGGACTATAGCAGCCAATATAGACCAGGTGATTAATGGAACTACAGGACTATAGCAGCCACTCTAGACCAGGTGATTAATGGAACTACAGGACTATAGCAGCCACTCTAGACCAGGTGATTAATGGAACTACAGGACTATAGCACCACTCTAGACCAGGTGATTAATGGAACTACAGGACTATAGCACCACTCTAGACCAGGTGATTAATGGAACTACAGGGATATAGCAGCCACTCTAGACCAGGTGATTAATGGAACTACAGGACTATAGCACCACTCTAGACCAGGTGATTAATTGAACTACAGGGATATAGCAGCCACTCTAGACCAGGTGATTAATGGAACTACAGGACTATAGCACCACTCTAGACCAGGTGATTAATGGAACTACAGGACTATAGCAGCAAGGTGATTAATGGAACTACAGGACTATAGCACCACTCTAGACCAGGTGATTAATGGAACTACAGGACTATAGCAGCCACTCTAGACCAGGTGATTAATGGAACTACAGGACTATAGCAGCCACTCTAGACCAGGTGATTAATGGAACTACAGGGCTATAGCAGCCACTCTAGACCAGGTGATTAATGGAACTACAGGGCTATAGCAGCCACTCTAGACCAGGTGATTAATGGAACTACAGGACTATAGCAGCCACTCTAGACCAGGTGATTAATGGAACTACAGGGCTATAGCAGCCACTCTAGACCAGGTGATTAATGGAACTACAGGGATATAGCAGCCACTCTAGACCAGGTGATTAATGGAACTACAGGACTATAGCAGCCACTGTAGACCAGGTGAATAATGGAACTACAGGACTATAGCATCACTCTAGACCAGGTGATTAATGGAACTACAGGGATATAGCAGCCACTCTAGACCAGGTGATTAATGGAACTACAGGGATATAGCAGCCACTATAGACCAGGTGATTAATGGAACTACAGGACTATAGCAGCCACTCTAGACCAGGTTATTAATGGAACTACAGGGATATAGCAGCCACTCTAGACCAGGTGATTAATGGAACTACAGGACTATAGCAGCCACTGTAGACCAGGTGATTAATGGAACTACAGGACTATAGCATCACTCTAGACCAGGTGATTAATGTAACTACAGGGATATAGCAGCCACTCTAGACCAGGTGATTAATGGAACTACAGGACTATAGCACCACTCTAGACCAGGTGATTAATTGAACTACAGGGATATAGCAGCCACTCTAGACCAGGTGATTAATGGAACTACAGGACTATAGCACCACTCTAGACCAGGTGATTAATGGAACTACAGGACTATAGCAGCCACTCTAGACCAGGTGATTAATGGAACTACAGGACTATAGCACCACTCTAGACCAGGTGATTAATGGAACTACAGGACTATAGCAGCCACTCTAGACCAGGTGATTAATGGAACTACAGGACTATAGCAGCCACTCTAGACCAGGTGATTAATGGAACTACAGGGCTATAGCAGCCACTCTAGACCAGGTGATTAATGGAACTACAGGACTATAGCAGCCACTCTAGACCAGGTGATTAATGGAACTACAGGACTATAGCACCACTCTAGACCAGGTGATTAATGGAACTACAGGGCTATAGCAGCCACTCTAGACCAGGTGATTAATGGAACTACAGGACTATAGCAGCCACTCTAGACCAGGTGATTAATGGAAATACAGGGCTATAGCAGCCACTCTAGACCAGGTGATTAATGGAACTACAGGGATATAGCAGCCACTCTAGACCAGGTGATTAATGGAACTACAGGACTATAGCAGCCACTCTAGACCAGGTGATTAATGGAACTACAGGGCTATAGCAGCCACTCTAGACCAGGTGATTAACGGAACTACAGGGATATAGCAACCACTCTAGACCAGGTGATTAATGGAACTACAGGACTATAGCAGCCACTGTAAACCAGGTGATTAATGGAACTACAGGACTATAGCATCACTCTAGACCAGGTGATTAATGGAACTACAGGGATATAGCAGCCACTCTAGACCAGGTGATTAATGGAACTACAGGGATATAGCAGCCACTCTAGACCAGGTGATTAATGGAACTACAGGACTATATCAGCCACTCTAGACCAGGTGATTAATGGAACTACAGGACTATAGCACCACTCCTAGACCAGGTGATTAATGGAACTACAGGACTATAGCAGCCACTCTAGACCAGGTGATTAATGGAACTACAGGACTATAGCAGCCACTCTAGACCAGGTGATTAATGGAACTACAGGACTATAGCAGCCACTATAGACCAGGTGATTAATGGAACTACAGGACTATAGCACCACTCTAGACCAGGTGATTAATGGAACTACAGGACGATAGCAGCCATTCTAGACCAGGTGATTAATGGAACTACAGGACTATAGCAGCCACTCTAGACCAGGTGATTAATGGAACTACAGGGATGTAGCACCACTCTAGACCAGGTGATTAATGGAACTACAGGGATATAGCAGCCACTCTAGACCAGGTGATTAATGGAACTACAGGACTATAGCAGCCACTCTACACCAGGTGATTAATGGAACTACAGGACTATAGCAGCCACTCTAGACCAGGTGATTAATGGAACTACAGGACTATAGCAGCCACTCTAGACCAGGTGATTAATGGAACTACAGGACTATAGCAGCCACTCTAGACCAGGTGATTAATGGAACTACAGGGATATAGCACCACTCTAGACCAAGTGATTAATGGAACTACAGGGATATAGCAGCCACTCTAGACCAGGTGATTAATGGAACTACAGGACTATAGCAGCCACTCTAGACCAGGTGATTAATGGAACTACAGGACTATAGCAGCCACTCTAGACCAGGTTATTAATGGAACTACAGGACTATAGCAGCCAATCTAGACCAGGTGATTAATGGAACTACAGGACTATAGCAGCCACTCTAGACCAGGTGATTAATGGAACTACAGGACTGTGCTGCCATCTTGTTAGAAGGTATCAGATTTATTTTATTATAGTGATTAAGAGTGACTTTCATTGTGTTCCATGGTGTTTAGCGCCCCCTAGTGGAGCTTTCTGGTACTTAGAATTATGGACGAAAACCCGGAAGTAAAGTTGTTATTATGCACGCGACAAGCAGCTAGAAACAACGTTACTGTACAGTTCTTTCAGTGCAACTATTTATTGTTACGCTTCAGCCTCGGAAAATATTTGTTTGTAAGTTCAATTCAAGCATATTACAAGTGATGATAATATTGTTATTGACAGAATTGCTTACTTATCAATGTTAATTGGTTACATTTACTCACGCAAATTGCATTGACTTTCATGGATGCCGTTAGCTGTATTAGTTTGCTCGTGCGTCATGTAAAAGAAGTGTAAAACATACTATAGTTTGTTACTGTTTCTAGTGTAATATGCTTTGTTATTGTACAGAGGTGTTTGTACATTATTAGAGTAATGAAAGGAGTTGGCTAGTTGATACTCATAGAGTAATTATCTATTTGGTTTGTCGTCATGCCAGATACATGGTAACTTGGCACTTGCTTTGTATTTATGCAACTTCAACTTGAAATGTATAATGTACAGCTACAGTATGTCAATGTGAATTGAATACTAAAGTATATTATTTTCTGTATTTGCAGTTTCACAACATAAACGTTTTCAATACATTCGTTCAAGAAAAGTCACGCCTTGGAAGTTTTATTGAAGACTCAGTTGTTAGCTATCTGTCTAGTTTTGCACGGGAACGCAATACCAGGGCAGAATAGTGAAAAAACATCATCACGGCGGGCTCAAGCACAAGAATAATCGCACGTGGTGGTTATGATTCTACGTTCATTAGCCAACAAAGCCTCTGATCCTAGGGATGACCAGCAGTCTACGATGCAGCAACCAGAGGCAAGTGTTCGACAGAAAGAGGAAGAGGAGCGAGTAAGAGAGATGGAGGAGCCTCTTCAGCACATTGAGACCAAGTCTCAGTCAACAAGATCAAGGTCATCAAAACAGTCAAGCAGATCCTCAACGGCGAGTTATGCAGCCATCAAAGCACGTGCCAAGGCGGACGCAGCGGTGCTAGAGTCTCCTATGCTGAAAAGGAAGCTTCTATGATGAAACAAAAAGCGGAACTGGATGCAAGTTTATATGTTCTCCAAGTTGAGAGAACAGCTGCTGCTGCGTTGGCTGAAGCTGTAGCCTTTGAAGAAGCTGTAGAGTCTGAACGCAGAGATCTCCACAGAGAACTCAACACAGGGACACAGCCCTTAAGTCCAGTCCAACGTACTTGTGAGTATGTGCAACAACATGCTAGGCCCTACTTTGCTGAAATGCCATTTGAAGTAGAGACACAAGAGCTTAGTGTTGACCCAGCTACAGGCCACAATCCAGAAAGTAGCAAACAACGGAGCATGAGCAGAGACTCTCCGTACAAAAGAAATGAAAAGCAGCATGGTGGAAAGGGAAAACAAACCCACTTCCAGTCACCGAAACAAGGCTTCCCTGAGTCACAAGTGGCACCAGAACTCACCAAGTACCTCCCTGCGCCGTGAGATGGTGAGTTCCGGACTCCTGAAGTTTGATGATCGTCCTGAAAATTATTGGGCATGGAAAGCATCTTTTCTCAATGCGACCAGAGACTTGAATCTATCAGCCAGGGAAGAGTTAGATCTAATTACCAAGTGGCTGGGGGGCAGAGTCGTCTGAGCAAGCAAAGAGAATTAGATCTGTCTATATTCTCAATGCAACAGCAGGGCTTAACATGGTCTGGCAACGACTAAAAGAGTGCTATGGTACACCCCAAGTGATCGAGAATGCACTGTTAAAGAAAATTGATGAATTTCCAAAACTGTCTAACAAAGACAATCACAAACTAAGAGAACTGGGTGACATTCTTCTCGAACTGGAGTGTGCTAAAGAAGAAGGGTACCTTCCAGGCCTCGCTTATCTGGACACATCTCGTGGGGTAAACCCTATAGTAGAGAAACTTCCATTCAGTTTACAAGAGAAATGGATAGCACAGGGATCCAAATACAAGGAGGACTATCGGGTAGCATTCCCACCATTCTCGTTTTTCTCGAAATTCATCAGGAACCAGGCGAAAATTAGAAACGACCCCAGCTTCACCCTCTACACCTCAACTACCCAGGTGTCTGTGAAAAGTGAGAAACCTGTCAGGTACAGCAGCAAGACACCTGTGACTGTACACAAAACAGATGTGTCATCTGAGCCCTCAGACCACCAAACCAAACCCAGTAAGACAAAGGTTGAAAGCCCTGACCATCACTGTCCAATACATAACAAGCCTCATCCTCTTAAAAAGTGTCGCGGTTTAGATTCAAAACTCTAGATGAGCGCAAATCATATCTCAAAGAGAATGGCATTTGTTTCCGATGTTGTGGGTCAACTCAGCACAGAGCTAAAGACTGTAAGGTGTCAATCAAGTGCTCCGAGTGTGACAGCGACAGACATCTTGCTGCTCTGCATCCAGGTCCAGCTCCTTCAACGATAGACACCGCTACAGCAGAGAAAGAGCATGGCGGGGAGCAAGGTGAAGATGCTCTTCTATCAGTCACCTCAAAGTGTACCGAGATCTGTGGTGAGGCAGCCAATCCAAGATCATGTTCAAAAATATGCCTAGTCAAAGCTTATCCAGCTGGGAAAAGAGAGAAAGCTGTCAAATGTATGCAGTGCTTGATGAACAGAGCAACAAATCTCTGGCCAAGACAGAGTTTTTCAATCTCTTCAACATCAATGACAACTCTGCTCCATACACCATGAAGACCTGTTCTGGGGTAACAGAGACTTCAGGCAGGAGAGCCGTCAACTTCATGGTGGAGTCTATAGACGGACACAAGCAGCTCACTCTCCCTACTCTGATAGAGTGTGACATGATGCCAGACGATAGAATGGAGATTCCCTCCCCAGACATTGCGCATCATCATCCCCATCTGCAACCAGTGGCGGACAAAATTCCAGCTGTGGACCCAGACGCTCCCATCCTCCTGCTCTTAGGACGAGACATCTTAAGGGTACACAAGGTACGAGAACAAATCAATGGGCCCCCACGACACTCCTTATGCACAGCGACTCGACCTCGGGTGGGTCACCGTGGGTGAAGTTTGTCTGGGAACGGCTCACCGACCAGCCAGTGTTAACGTGTTCAGGACAAACATACTTCAAAATGGTCGCACGTCCTATCTAAGCCCTTGCCCTGACATCATCCAGGTGAAAGAGAACTACAGCAGTGTAGCTCAGCAACACATTTCTCTCTCTACAGGGCACTCGAGAGATCCAAGCACAACTGTAAACACTGACAGCAATCCAGCAGACCATGCAACCAGGCCCATACGAGCCGCACTCTTAAAGCACACCAATTGGTTCTCAGGTCCCCCTCTGGCTCAAGCAAACTCAAGTGAGTCTGAGACCATCAATTTTGACCTTGTAGAGCCTGGACGGACGCAGAGATTCGGCCAGACGTCACTGCCTTCGTCACTAAGGTTTCTGGAGCTCAATTCGCTCTCATCGCTTTGAGAGGTTCTCGAACTGGAAAGCTCTCAATCGAGCCACAGCACGACTCATTCATGTTGCCAGATCCTTTCACGAAAGTGCGGACGGCAACAACTGCAGAGGCTGGCATCAGTGTAAAAAACCATGCAGTACAAGTGAGTTGTCACAAGCCAAAACAGCAATCATTCACTGTGTGCAACATGAAGCCTTCAAAGAGGAATTCAAATGCCTTGAGAAAGGAAAAGAGTTACCAAAACAAAGTACACTCAAAAAGCTGAACCCAGTGATTGATGAGGATGGGTTGCTGAGGGTGGGAGGCCGATTATCCTCTGCCGACCTGTCACAAGACGAAAAACATCCTCTCATCATCCCACGGACGCATCATGTCGCCACTCTGCTGGTAAGACATTATCACGAGCAAGTGGCTCACCAGGGCCGTCATTTTTCAGATGGAGCTATTCGAGCAGCAGGCTTCTGGATTATTGGGAGCAAACATCTGGTCTCTGGTATCATCCACAAGTGTGTCACCTGCCGTAAGGTTAGAGGAAAGTCAGTTGACCAAAAGATGGCGGACTTACCTGCAGACAGACTCACATCAGAGCCACCATTCACCAGTGTTGGACTTGATGTGTTTGGACCATGGAATGTCATAACTCGTCGCACTAGAGGTGGTAGTGCAGACTCCAAGCGCTGGGCGGTACTCTTTACATGTATGTCTACTAGAGCAGTCCATATTGAGCTCATCGAATCCATGTCCACATCCAGCTTCATCAACGCGCTGAGGCGTTTTCTCTATCCGTGGTCCAGCAAAGTGCTACGCTCTGATCGAGGTACAAACTTTATAGGTGCCTGCAGGGAACTGGGAATCGACACAAATGACTCAGAGTTGACTAAATACCTCTCAGACAAGGGATGTACTTGGATATTTAATCCCCCACACTCGTCTCATATGGGTGGTTCTTGGGAGAGACTCATTGGGGTTGCCAGACGTATCCTTGATGCTATGCTGTTTCAGACGGGCTCCACTCGTCTCACACATGAGGTCTTGAGCACTCTTATGTCTGAAGTTATGGCAATAATCAATGCGAGACCCCTAGTGTCAGTGTCAACCGATCCTGACATGCCTGCCATTCTTACACCCTCAATGTTACTGACACAAAAGACCAACGCTACCTCAGCCCCTTCTGGATATTTCCACATGAACGATCTTCATGGAAAACAGTGGAAGCAAGTCCAGTGTCTCGCTGACACTTTTTGGAAAAGGTGGAGACAGGAGTACCTGACAACACTGCAGAGACGCAGAAAATGGACAGCAGAAAAGCCAAATGTGAAAGTGGGAGATGTTGTCTTATTGAAAGACAGTCAGACGCACAGAAATGACTGGCCAGTCGGACTTGTGGTCAAAACCTTTCCCAGTACTGACGGAAAGGTCAGGAAAGTAGAACTAAAGGTTGTCAAGCAAGGGATTGCTAAGGTGTTTCTGAGACCAATCTCAGAGATTGTTGTTCTTCTTTCTGAAGCATCCTAGAGGCAAAATATTTGATTTCATAGTGGCACAATCTCATTATACCAGGCGGGAGTGTGCTGCCATCTTGTTAGAAGGTATCAGATTTATTTTATTATAGTGATTAAGAGTGACTTTCATTGTGTTCCATGGTGTTTAGCGCCCCCTAGTGGAGCTTTCTGGTACTTAGAATTATGGACGAAAACCCGGAAGTAAAGTTGTTATTATGCACGCGACAAGCAGCTAGAAACAACGTTACTGTACAGTTCTTTCAGTGCAACTATTTATTGTTACGCTTAGCCTCGGAAAATATTTGTTTGTAAGTTCAATTCAAGCATATTACAAGTGATGATAATATTGTTATTGACAGAATTGCTTACTTATCAATGTTAATTGGTTACATTTACTCACGCAAATTGCATTGACTTTCATGGATGCCGATTAGCTGTATTAGTTTGCTCGTCACGTCATGTAAAAGAAGTGTAAAACATACTATAGTTTGTTACTGTTTCTAGTGTAATATGCTTTGTTATTGTACAGAGGTGTTTGTACATTATTAGAGTAATGAAAGGAGTTGGCTAGTTGATACTCATAGAGTAATTATCTATTTGGTTTGTCGTCATGCCAGATACATGGTAACTTGGCACTTGCTTTGTATTTATGCAACTTCAACTTGAAATGTATAATGTACAGCTACAGTATGTCAATGTGAATTGAATACTAAAGTATATTATTTTCTGTATTTGCAGTTTCACAACATAAACGTTTTCAATACATTCGTTCAAGAAAAGTCACGCCTTGGAAGTTTTATTGAAGACTCAGTTGTTAGCTATCTGTCTAGTTTTGCACGGGAACGCAATACCAGGGCAGAATAGGACTATAGCAGCCACTCTAGACCAGGTGATTAATGGAACTACAGGACTATAGCACCACTCTAGACCAGGTGATTAATGGAACTACAGGACGATAGCATCCACTCTAGACCAGGTGATTAATGGAACTAAAGGACTATAGCAGCCACTCTAGACCAGGTGATTAATGGAACTACAGGACTATAGCAGCCACTCTAGACCAGGTGATTAATGGAACTA
Organism: Coregonus clupeaformis; assembly: GCF_020615455.1. Lineage (NCBI taxonomy): Eukaryota > Metazoa > Chordata > Actinopteri > Salmoniformes > Salmonidae > Coregonus > Coregonus clupeaformis. Next base: position 44,540 of record NW_025535632.1, on the reverse strand, counting down.
CAGGACTATAGCAGCCACTCTAGACCAGGTGATTAATGGAACTACAGGACTATAGCAGCCACTCTAGACCAGGTGATTAATGGAACTACAGGACTATAGCAGCCACTCTAGACCAGGTGATTAATGGAACTACAGGACTATAGCAGCCACTCTAGACCAGGTGATTAATGGAACTACAGGACTATAGCACTACTCTAGACCAGGTGATTAATGGAACTACAGGACTATAGCAGCCACTCTAGACCAGGTGATTAATGGAACTACAGGACTATAGCAGCCACTCTAGACCAGGTGATTAATGGAACTACAGGACTATAGCAGCCACTCTAGACCAGGTGATTAATGGATCTACAGGACTATAGCAGCCACTCTAGACCAGGTGATTAATGGAACTACAGGACTATAGCAGCCACTCTAGACCAGGTGTTTAATGGAACTACAGGACTATAGCAGCCACTCTAGACCAGGTGATTAATGGAACTACAGGACTATAGCAGCCACTCTAGACCAGGTGATTAATGGAACTACAGGACTATAGCACCACTCTAGACCAGGTGATTAATGGAACTACAGGACTATAGCACCACTCTAGACCAGGTGATTAATGGAACTACAGGACTATAACAGCCACTCTAGACCAGGTGAATAATGGAACTACAGGACTATAGCACCACTCTAGACCAGGTGATTAATGGAACTACAGGGATATAGCAGCCACTCTAGACCAGGTGATTAAAGGAACTACAGGACTATAGCACCACTCTAGACCAGGTGATTAATTGAACTACAGGGATATAGCAGCCACTCTAGACCAGGTGATTAATGGAACTACAGGACTATAACAGCCACTCTAGACCAGGTGATTAATGGAACTACAGGACTATAGCATCACTCTAGACCAGGTGATTAATGGAACTACAGGGATATAGCAGCCACTCTAGACCAGGTGATTAATGGAACTACAGGGATATAGCAGCCACTATAGACCAGGTGATTAATGGAACTACAGGGATATAGCAGCCACTCTAGACCAGGTGATTAATGGAACTACAGGACTATAGCAGCCACTGTAGACCAGGTGATTAATGGAACTACAGGACTATAGCATCACTCTAGACCAGGTGATTAATGGAACTACAGGGATATAGCAGCCACTCTAGACCAGGTGATTAATGGAACTACAGGGATATAGCAGCCACTATAGACCAGGTGATTAATGGAACTACAGGACTATAGCAGCCACTCTAGACCAGGTGATTAATGGAACTACAGGGCTATAGCAGCCACTCTAGACCAGGTTATTAATGGAACTACAGGGATATAGCAGCCACTCTAGACCAGGTGATTAATGGAACTACAGGACTATAGCAGCCACTGTAGACCAGGTGATTAATGGAACTACAGGACTATAGCATCACTCTAGACCAGGTGATTAATGGAACTACAGGGATATAGCAGCCACTCTAGACCAGGTGATTAATGGAACTCCAGGACTATAGCACCACTCTAGACCAGGTGATTAATTGAACTACAGGGCTATAGCAGCCACTCTAGACCAGGTGATTAATGGAACTACAGGACTATAGCAGCCACTCTAGACCAGGTGATTAATGGAAATACAGGGCTATAGCAGCCACTCTAGACCAGGTGATTAATGGAACTACAGGGATATAGCAGCCATCTAGACCAGGTGATTAATGGAACTACAGGACTATAGCAGCCACTCTAGACCAGGTGATTAATGGAACTACAGGGCTATAGCAGCTACTCTAGACCAGGTGATTAATGGAACTACAGGGATATAGCAGCCACTCTAGACCAGGTGATTAATGGAACTACAGGACTATAGCAGCCACTGTAGACCAGGTGATTAATGGAACTACAGGACTATAGCATCACTCTAGACCAGGTGATTAATGGAACTACAGGGATATAGCAGCCACTCTAGACCAGGTGATTAATGGAACTACAGGGATATAGCAGCCACTCTAGACCAGGTGATTAATGGAACTACAGGACTATAGCAGCCACTCTAGACCAGGTGATTAATGGAACTACAGGACTATAGCACCACTCTAGACCAGGTGATTAATGGAACTACAGGACTATAGCAGCCACTCTAGACCAGGTGATTAATGGAACTACAGGACTATAGCAGCCACTCTATACCAGGTGATTAATGGAACTACAGGACTATAGCAGCCACTCTAGACCAGGTGATTAATGGAACTACAGGACTATAGCACCACTCTAGACCAGGTGATTAATGGAACTACAGGACGATAGCAGCCACTCTAGACCAGGTGATTAATGGAACTACAGGGCTATAGGCCACTCTAGACCAGGTGATTAATGGAACTACAGGGATATAGCAGACCACTCTAGACCAGGTGATTAATGGAACTACAGGACTATAGCAGCCACTGTAGACCAGGTGATTAATGGAACTACAGGACTATATAATCACTCTAGACCAGGTGATTAATGGAACTACAGGGATATAGCAGCCACTCTAGAACAGGTGATTAATGGAACTACAGGGATATAGCAGCCACTATAGACCAGGTGATTAATGGAACTACAGGACTATAGCAGCCACTCTAGACCAGGTGATTAATGGAACTACAGGGCTATAGCAGCCACTCTAGACCAGGTTATTAATGGAACTACAGGGATATAGCAGCCACTCTAGACCAGGTGATTAATGGAACTACAGGACTATAGCAGCCACTGTAGACCAGGTGATTAATGGAACTACAGGACTATAGCATCACTCTAGACCAGGTGATTAATGGAATTACAGGGATATAGCAGCCAATCTAGACCAGGTGATTAATGGAACTACAGGACTATAGCACCACTCTAGACCAGGTGATTAATTGAACTACAGGGATATAGCAGCCACTCTAGACCAGGTGATTAATGGAACTACAGGACTATAGCACCACTCTAGACCAGGTGATTAATGGAACTACAGGACTATAGCAGCCACTCTAGACCAGGTGATTAATGGAACTACAGGACTATAGCACCACTCTAGACCAGGTGATTAATGGAACTACAGGACTATAGCAGCCACTCTAGACCAGGTGATTAATGGAACTACAGGACTATAGCAGCCACTCTAGACCAGGTGATTAATGGAACTACAGGGCTATAGCAGCCACTCTAGACCAGGTGATTAATGGAACTACAGGACTATAGCAGCCACTCTAGACCAGGTGATTAATGGAACTACAGGACTATAGCACCACTCTAGACCAGGTGATTAATGGAACTACAGGGCTGTAGCAGCCACTCTAGACCAGGTGATTAATGGAACTACAGGACTATAGCAGCCACTAGACCAGGTGATTAATGGAAATACAAGGCTATAGCAGCCACTCTAGACCAGGTGATTAATGGAACTACAGGGATATAGCAGCCACTCTAGACCAGGTGATTAATGGAACTACAGGACTATAGCAGCCACTCTAGACCAGGTGATTAATGGAACTACAGGACTATAGCAGCCACTCTAGACCAGGTGATTAATGGAACTACAGGACTATAGCAGCCACTCTAGACCAGGTGATTAATGGAACTACAGGACTATAGCAGCCACTCTAGACCAGGTGATTAATGAACTACAGGACTATAGCACTACTCTAGACCAGGTGATTAATGGAACTACAGGACTATAGCAGCCACTCTAGACCAGGTGATTAATGGAACTACAGGACTATAGCAGCCACTCTAGACCAGGTGATTAATGGAACTACAGGACTATAGCAGCCACTCTAGACCAGGTGATTAATGGATCTACAGGACTATAGCAGCCACTCTAGACCAGGTGATTAATGGAACTACAGGACTATAGCAGCCACTCTAGACCAGGTGTTTAATGGAACTACAGGACTATAGCAGCCACTCTAGACCAGGTGATTAATGGAACTACAGGACTATAGCAGCCACTCTAGACCAGGTGATTAATGGAACTACAGGACTATAGCACCACTCTAGACCAGGTGATTAATGGAACTACAGGACTATAGCACCACTCTAGACCAGGTGATTAATGGAACTACAGGACTATAACAGCCACTCTAGACCAGGTGATTAATGGAACTACAGGACTATAGCACCACTCTAGACCAGGTGATTAATGGAACTACAGGATATAGCAGCCACTCTAGACCAGGTGATTAATGGAACTACAGGACTATAGCACCACTCTAGACCAGGTGATTAATGGAACTACAGGGATATAGCAGCCACTCTAGACCAGGTGATTAATGGAACTACAGGACTATAGCAGCCACTCTAGACCAGGTGATTAATGGAACTACAGGACTATAGCATCACTCTAGACCAGGTGATTAATGGAACTACAGGGATATAGCAGCCACTCTAGACCAGGTGATTAATGGAACTACAGGGATATAGCAGCCACTATAGACCAGGTGATTAATGGAACTACAGGGATATAGCAGCCACTCTAGACCAGGTGATTAATGGAACTACAGGATATAGCAGCCACTGTAGACCAGGTGATTAATGGAACTACAGGACTATAGCATCACTCTAGACCAGGTGATTAATGGAACTACAGGGATATAGCAGCCACTCTAGACCAGGTGATTAATGGAACTACAGGGATATAGCAGCCACTATAGACCAGGTGATTAATGGAACTACAGGACTATAGCAGCCACTCTAGACCAGGTGATTAATGGAACTACAGGGCTATAGCAGCCACTCTAGACCAGGTTATTAATGGAACTACAGGGACTATAGCAGCCACTCTAGACCAGGTGATTAATGGAACTACAGGACTATAGCAGCCACTGTGGACCAGGTGATTAATGGAACTACAGGACTATAGCATCCACTCTAGACCAGGTGATTAATGGAACTACAGGATATAGCAGCCACTCTAGACCAGGTGATTAATGGAACTCCAGGACTATAGCACCACTCTAGACCAGGTGATTAATTGAACTACAGGGCTATAGCAGCCACTCTAGACCAGGTGATTAATGGAACTACAGGACTATAGCAGCCACTCTAGACCAGGTGATTAATGGAAATACAGGGCTATAGCAGCCACTCTAGACCAGGTGATTAATGGAACTACAGGGATATAGCAGCCACTCTAGACCAGGTGATTAATGGAACTACAGGACTATAGCAGCCACTCTAGACCAGGTGATTAATGGAACTACAGGGCTATAGCAGCTACTCTAGACCAGGTGATTAATGGAACTACAGGGATATAGCAGCCACTCTAGACCAGGTGATTAATGGAACTACAGGACTATAGCAGCCACTGTAGACCAGGTGATTAATGGAACTACAGGACTATAGCATCACTCTAGACCAGGTGATTAATGGAACTACAGGATATAGCAGCCACTCTAGACCAGGTGATTAATGGAACTACAGGATATAGCAGCCACTCTAGACCAGGTGATTAATGGAACTACAGGACTATAGCAGCCACTCTAGACCAGGTGATTAATGGAACTACAGGACTATAGCACCACTCTAGACCAGGTGATTAATGGAACTACAGGACTATAGCAGCCACTCTAGACCAGGTGATTAATGGAACTACAGGACTATAGCAGCCACTCTATACCAGGTGATTAATGGAACTACAGGACTATAGCAGCCACTCTAGACCAGGTGATTAATGGAACTACAGGACTATAGCACCACTCTAGACCAGGTGATTAATGGAACTACAGGACGATAGCAGCCACTCTAGACCAGGTGATTAATGGAACTACAGGGCTATAGCAGCCACTCTAGACCAGGTGATTAATGGAACTACAGGGATATAGCAGCCACTCTAGACCAGGTGATTAATGGAACTACAGGACTATAGCAGCCACTGTAGACCAGGTGATTAATGGAACTACAGGACTATATAATCACTCTAGACCAGGTGATTAATGGAACTACAGGGATATAGCAGCCACTCTAGAACAGGTGATTAATGGAACTACAGGGATATAGCAGCCACTATAGACCAGGTGATTAATGGAACTACAGGACTATAGCAGCCACTCTAGACCAGGTGATTAATGGAACTACAGGGCTATAGCAGCCACTCTAGACCAGGTTATTAATGGAACTACAGGGATATAGCAGCCACTCTAGACCAGGTGATTAAAGGAACTACAGGACTATAGCAGCCACTGTAGACCAGGTGATTAATGGAACTACAGGACTATAGCATCACTCTAGACCAGGTGATTAATGGAACTACAGGGATATAGCAGCCACTCTAGACCAGGTGATTAATGGAACTACAGGACTATAGCACCACTCTAGACCAGGTGATTAATGGAACTACAGGGATATAGCAGCCACTCTAGACCAGGTGATTAATGGAACTACAGGACTATAGCACCACTCTAGACCAGGTGATTAATGGAACTACAGGACTATAGCAGCCACTCTAGACCAGGTGATTAATGGAACTACAGGACTATAGCACCACTCTAGACCAGGTGATTAATGGAACTACAGGACTATAGCAGCCACTCTAGACCAGGTGATTAATGGAACTACAGGACTATAGCAGCCACTCTAGACCAGGTGATTAATGGAACTACAGGGCTATAGCAACCACTCTAGACCAGGTGATTAATGGAACTACAGGACTATAGCAGCCACTCTAGACCAGGTGATTAATGGAACTACGGGACTATAGCACCACTCTAGACCAGGTGATTAATGGAACTACAGGGCTGTAGCAGCCACTCTAGACCAGGTGATTAATGGAACTACAGGACTATAGCAGCCACTCTAGACCAGGTGATTAATGGAAATACAGGGACTATAGCAGCCACTCTAGACCAGGTGATTAATGGAACTACAGGATATAGCAGCCACTCTAGACCAGGTGATTAATGGAACTACAGGACTATAGCAGCCACTCTAGACCAGGTGATTAATGGAACTACAGGGACTATAGCAGCTACTCTAGACCAGGTGATTAATGGAACTACAGGGATATAGCAGCCACTCTAGACCAGGTGATTAATGGAACTACAGGACTATAGCAGCACTGTAGACCAGGTGATTAATGGAACTACAGGACTATAGCATCACTCTAGACCAGGTGATTAATGGAACTACAGGGATATAGCAGCCACTCTAGACCAGGTGATTAATGGAACTACAGGGATATAGCAGCCACTCTAGACCAGGTGATTAATGGAACTACAGGACTATAGCACCACTCTAGACCAGGTGATTAATGGAACTACAGGACTATAGCAGCCACTCTAGACCAGGTGATTAATGGAACTACAGGGATATAGCAGCCACTCTAGACCAGGTGATTAATGGAACTACAGGACTATAGCAGCCACTCTAGACCAGGTGATTAATGGAACTACAGGGCTATAGCAGCCACTCTAGACCAGGTGATTAATGGAACTACAGGATATAGCAGCCACTCTAGACCAGGTGATTAATGGAACTACAGGACTATAGCAGCCACTCTAGACCAGGTGATTAATGGAACTACAGGACTATAGCACCACTCTAGACCAGGTGATTAATGGAACTACAGGACTATAGCAGCCACTCTAGACCAGGTGATTAATGGAACTACAGGACTATAGCAGCCACTCTAGACCAGGTGATTAATGGAACTACAGGACTATAGCAGCCACTCTAGACCAGGTGATTAATGGAACTACAGGACTATAGCAGCCACTCTAGACCAGGTGATTAATGGAACTACAGGACGATAGCAGCCACTCTAGACCAGGTGATTAATGGAACTACAGGACTATAGCAGCCACTCTAGACCAGGTGATTAATGGAACTACAGGGACTATAGCAGCCACTCTAGACCAGGTGATTAATGGAACTACAGGGACTATAGCAGCCACTCTAGACCAGGTGATTAATGGAACTACAGGACTATAGCAGCCACTCTAGACCAGGTGATTAATGGAACTACAGGACTATAGCAGCCACTCTAGACCAGGTGATTAATGGAACTACAGGACTATAGCAGCCACTCTAGACCAGGTGATTAATGGAACTACAGGACTATAGCAGCCACTCTAGACCAGGTGATTAATGGAACTACAGGACTATAGCACCACTCTAGACCAGGTGATTAATGGAACTACAGGGATATAGCAGCCACTCTAGACCAGGTGATTAATGGAACTACAGGACTATAGCAGCCACTCTAGACCAGGTGATTAATGGAACTACAGGGATATAGCAGCCACTCTAGACCAGGTGATTAATGGAACTACAGGACTATAGCAGCCACTCTAGACCAGGTGATTAATGGAACTACAGGACTATAGCAGCCACTCTAGACCAGGTGATTAATGGAACTACAGGGATATAGCACCACTCTAGACCAGGTGATTAATGGAACTACAGGACTATAGCAGCCACTCTAGACCAGGTGATTAATGGAACTACAGGCTATAGCAGCCACTCTAGACCAGGTGATTAATGGAACTACAGGACTATAGCAGCCACTCTAGACCAGGTGATTAATGGAACTACAGGACTATAGCACCACTCTAGACCAGGTGATTAATGGAACTACAGGACTATAGCAGCCACTCTAGACCAGGTGATTAATGGAACTACAGGGACTATAGCAGCCACTCTAGACCAGGTGATTAATGGAACTACAGGGACTATAGCAGCCACTCTAGACCAGGTGATTGAACTACAGGACTATAGCATCCACTCTAGACCAGGTGATTAATGGAACTACAGGACTATAGCAGCCACTCTAGACCAGGTGATTAATGGAACTACAGGGACTATAGCAGCCACTCTAGACCAGGTGATTAATGGAACTACAGGACTATAGCAGCCACTCTAGACCAGGTGATTAATGGAACTACAGGGACTATAGCAGCCACTCTAGACCAGGTGATTAATGGAACTACAGGGACTATAGCAGCCACTCTAGACCAGGTGATTAATGGAACTACAGGACTATAGCAGCCACTCTAGACCAGGTGATTAATGGAACTACAGGACTATAGCATCCACTCTAGACCAGGTGATTAATGGAACTACAGGATATAGCAGCCACTCTAGACCAGGTGATTAATGGAACTACAGGGATATAGCAGCCACTCTAGACCAGGTGATTAATGGAACTACAGGACTATAGCAGCCACTCTAGACCAGGTGATTAATGGAACTACAGGACTATAGCAGCCACTCTAGACCAGGTGATTAATGGAACTACAGGACTATAGCAGCCACTGTAGACCAGGTGATTAATGGAACTACAGGACTATAGCAGCCACTCTAGACCAGGTGATTAATGTAACTACAGGGCTATAGCAGCCACTCTAGACCAGGTGATTAATGGAACTACAGGACTATAGCACCACTCTAGACCAGGTGATTAATTGAACTACAGGATATAGCAGCCACTCTAGACCAGGTGATTAATGGAACTACAGGACTATAGCACCACTCTAGACCAGGTGATTAATGGAACTACAGGACTATAGCAGCCACTCTAGACCAGGTGATTAATGGAACTACAGGACTATAGCACCACTCTAGACCAGGTGATTAATGGAACTACAGGACTATAGCAGCCACTCTAGACCAGGTGATTAATGGAACTACAGGACTATAGCAGCCACTCTAGACCAGGTGATTAATGGAACTACAGGGACTATAGCAGCCACTCTAGACCAGGTGATTAATGGAACTACAGGACTATAGCAGCCACTCTAGACCAGGTGATTAATGGAACTACAGGACTATAGCACCACTCTAGACCAGGTGATTAATGGAACTACAGGCTATAGCAGCCACTCTAGACCAGGTGATTAATGGAACTACAGGACTATAGCAGCCACTCTAGACCAGGTGATTAATGGAACTACAGGGACTATAGCAGCCACTCTAGACCAGGTGATTAATGGAACTACAGGACTATAGCAGCCACTCTAGACCAGGTGATTAATGGAACTACAGGACTATAGCAGCCACTCTAGACCAGGTGATTAATGGAACTACAGGGACTATAGCAGCCACTCTAGACCAGGTGATTAACGGAACTACAGGACTATAGCAGCCACTCTAGACCAGGTGATTAATGGAACTACAGGACTATAGCAGCCACTGTAGACCAGGTGATTAATGGAACTACAGGACTATAGCATCCACTCTAGACCAGGTGATTAATGGAACTACAGGACTATAGCAGCCACTCTAGACCAGGTGATTAATGGAACTACAGGACTATAGCAGCCACTCTAGACCAGGTGATTAATGGAACTACAGGACTATAGCAGCCACTCTAGACCAGGTGATTAATGGAACTACAGGACTATAGCAGCCACTCTAGACCAGGTGATTAATGGAACTACAGGACTATAGCAGCCACTCTAGACCAGGTGATTAATGGAACTACAGGACTATAGCAGCCACTCTAGACCAGGTGATTAATGGAACTACAGGACTATAGCAGCCACTCTAGACCAGGTGATTAATGGAACTACAGGACTATAGCACCACTCTAGACCAGGTGATTAATGGAACTACAGGACTATAGCAGCCACTCTAGACCAGGTGATTAATGGAACTACAGGACCATAGCAGCCACTCTAGACCAGGTGATTAATGGAACTACAGGGTTATAGCAGCCACTCTAGACCAGGTGATTAATGGAACTACAGGGACTATAGCAGCCACTCTAGACCAGGTGATTAATGGAACTACAGGACTATAGCAGCCACTCTAGACCAGGTGATTAATGGAACTACAGGACTATAGCAGCCACTCTAGACCAGGTGATTAATGGAACTACAGGACTATAGCAGCCACTCTAGACCAGGTGATTAATGGAACTACAGGACTATAGCAGCCACTCTAGACCAGGTGATTAATGGAACTACAGGGCTATAGCACCACTCTAGACCAGGTGATTAATGGAACTACAGGGACTATAGCAGCCACTCTAGACCAGGTGATTAATGGAACTACAGGACTATAGCAGCCACTCTAGACCAGGTGATTAATGGAACTACAGGACTATAGCAGCCACTCTAGACCAGGTGATTAATGGAACTACAGGACTATAGCAGCCACTCTAGACCAGGTGATTAATGGAACTACAGGGACTGTAGCAGCCACTCTAGACCAGGTGATTAATGGAACTACAGGACTATAGCAGCCACTCTAGACCAGGTGATTAATGGAACTACAGGACTATAGCAGCCACTCTAGACCAGGTGATTAATGGAACTACAGGGATATAGCAGCCACTCTAGACCAGGTGATTAATGGAACTACAGGACTATAGCAGCCACTCTAGACCAGGTGATTAATGGAACTACAGGACTATAGCAGCCACTCTAGACCAGGTGATTAATGGAACTACAGGACTATAGCAGCCACTCTAGACCAGGTGATTAATGGAACTACAGGACTATAGCAGCCACTCTAGACCAGGTGATTAATGGAACTACAGGGACTATAGCAGCCACTCTAGACCAGGTGATTAATGGAACTACAGGACTATAGCAGCCACTCTAGACCAGGTGATTAATGGAACTACAGGACTATAGCAGCCACTCTAGACCAGGTGATTAATGGAACTACAGGACTATAGCACCACTCTAGACCAGGTGATTAATGGAACTACAGGGACTATAGCAGCCACTCTAGACCAGGTGATTAATGGAACTACAGGACTATAGCAGCCACTCTAGACCAGGTGATTCATGGAACTACAGGGCTATAGCAGCCACTCTAGACCAGGTGATTAATGGAACTACAGGGACTATAGCAGCCACTCTAGACCAGGTGATTAATGGAACTACAGGACTATAGCAGCCACTCTAGACCAGGTGATTAATGGAACTACAGGACTATAGCAGCCACTCTAGACCAGGTGATTAATGGAACTACAGGACTATAGCAGCCACTCTAGACCAGGTGATTAATGGAACTACAGGACTATAGCAGCCACTCTAGACCAGGTGATTAATGGAACTACAGGACTATAGCAGCCACTCTAGACCAGGTGATTAATGGAACTACAGGACTATAGCAGCCACTCTAGACCAGGTGATTAATGGAACTACAGGACTATAGCAGCCACTCTAGACCAGGTGATTAATGGAACTACAGGACTATAGCAGCCACTCTAGACCAGGTGATTAATGGATCTACAGGACTATAGCAGCCACTCTAGACCAGGTGATTAATGGAACTACAGGACTATAGCAGCCACTCTAGACCAGGTGTTTAATGGAACTACAGGACTATAGCAGCCACTCTAGACCAGGTGATTAATGGAACTACAGGACTATAGCAGCCACTCTAGACCAGGTGATTAATGGAACTACAGGACTATAGCAGCCACTCTAGACCAGGTGATTAATGGAACTACAGGACTATAGCACCACTCTAGACCAGGTGATTAATGGAACTACAGGACTATAGCAGCCACTCTAGACCAGGTGATTAATGGAACTACAGGACTATAGCAGCCACTCTAGACCAGGTGATTAATTGAACTACAGGGACTATAGCAGCCACTCTAGACCAGGTGATTAATGGAACTACAGGACTATAGCAGCCACTCTAGACCAGGTGATTAATGGAACTACAGGACTATAGCATCCACTCTAGACCAGGTGATTAATGGAACTACAGGGACTATAGCAGCCACTCTAGACCAGGTGATTAATGGAACTACAGGGACTATAGCAGCCACTATAGACCAGGTGATTAATGGAACTACAGGACTATAGCAGCCACTCTAGACCAGGTGATTAATGGAACTACAGGACTATAGCAGCCACTCTAGACCAGGTGATTAATGGAACTACAGGACTATAGCACCACTCTAGACCAGGTGATTAATGGAACTACAGGGACTATAGCAGCCACTCTAGACCAGGTGATTAATGGAACTACAGGACTATAGCAGCCACTCTAGACCAGGTGATTAATGGAACTACAGGGCTATAGCAGCCACTCTAGACCAGGTTATTAATGGAACTACAGGGATATAGCAGCCACTCTAGACCAGGTGATTAATGGAACTACAGGACTATAGCAGCCACTCTAGACCAGGTGATTAATGGAACTACAGGACTATAGCATCACTCTAGACCAGGTGATTAATGGAACTACAGGGACTATAGCAGCCACTCTAGACCAGGTGATTAATGGAACTACAGGACTATAGCAGCCACTCTAGACCAGGTGATTAATGGAACTACAGGGACTATAGCAGCCACTCTAGACCAGGTGATTAATGGAACTACAGGACTATAGCAGCCACTCTAGACCAGGTGATTAATGGAACTACAGGGACTATAGCAGCCACTCTAGACCAGGTGATTAATGGAACTACAGGATATAGCAGCCACTCTAGACCAGGTGATTAATGGAACTACAGGGACTATAGCAGCCACTCTAGACCAGGTGATTAATGGAACTACAGGACTATATCAGCCACTCTAGACCAGGTGATTAATGGAACTACAGGACTATAGCAGCCACTCTAGACCAGGTGATTAATGGAACTACAGGACTATAGCAGCCACTCTAGACCAGGTGATTAATGGAACTACAGGACTATAGCAGCCACTCTAGACCAGGTGATTAATGGAACTACAGGACTATAGCAGCCACTATAGACCAGGTGATTAATGGAACTACAGGACTATAGCACCACTCTAGACCAGGTGATTAATGGAACTACAGGACTATAGCAGCCACTCTAGACCAGGTGATTAATGGAACTACAGGACTATAGCAGCCACTCTAGACCAGGTGATTAATGGAACTACAGGACTGTAGCACCACTCTAGACCAGGTGATTAATGGAACTACAGGATATAGCAGCCACTCTAGACCAGGTGATTAATGGAACTACAGGACTATAGCAGCCACTCTAGACCAGGTGATTAATGGAACTACAGGACTATAGCAGCCACTCTAGACCAGGTGATTAATGGAACTACAGGACTATAGCAGCCACTCTAGACCAGGTGATTAATGGAACTACAGGACTATAGCAGCCACTCTAGACCAGGTGATTAATGGAACTACAGGACTATAGCAGCCACTCTAGACCAGGTGATTAATGGAACTACAGGGACTATAGCAGCCACTCTAGACCAGGTGATTAATGGAACTACAGGACTATAGCAGCCACTCTAGACCAGGTGATTAATGGAACTACAGGACTATAGCAGCCACTCTAGACCAGGTGATTAATGGAACTACAGGACTATAGCAGCCACTCTAGACCAGGTGATTAATGGAACTACAGGGACTATAGCAGCCACTCTAGACCAGGTGATTAATGGAACTACAGGACTATAGCAGCCACTCTAGACCAGGTGATTAATGGAACTACAGGGCTATAGCAGCCACTCTAGACCAGGTGATTAATGGAACTACAGGACTATAGCAGCCACTCTAGACCAGGTGATTAATGGAACTACAGGACTATAGCAGCCACTCTAGACCAGGTGATTAATGGAACTACAGGACTATAGCAGCCACTCTAGACCAGGTGATTAATGGAACTACAGGGCTATAGCAGCCACTCTAGACCAGGTGATTAATGGAACTACAGGACTATAGCAGCCACTCTAGACCAGGTGATTAATGGAACTACAGGACTATAGCAGCCACTCTAGACCAGGTGATTAATGGAACTACAGGACTATAGCAGCCACTCTAGACCAGGTGATTAATGGAACTACAGGACTATAGCAGCCACTCTAGACCAGGTGATTAATGGAACTACAGGACTATAGCAGCCACTCTAGACCAGGTGATTAATGGAACTACAGGACTATAGCAGCCACTCTAGACCAGGTGATTAATGGAACTACAGGACTATAGCAGCCACTCTAGACCAGGTGATTAATGGAACTACAGGACTATAGCAGCCACTCTAGACCAGGTGATTAATGGAACTACAGGACTATAGCAGCCACTCTAGACCAGGTGATTAATGGAACTACAGGACTATAGCAGCCACTCTAGACCAGGTGATTAATGGAACTACAGGACTATAGCAGCCACTCTAGACCAGGTGATTAATGGAACTACAGGACTATAGCAGCCACTCTAGACCAGGTGATTAATGGAACTACAGGACTATAGCAGCCACTCTAGACCAGGTGATTAATGGAACTACAGGACTATAGCAGCCACTCTAGACCAGGTGATTAATGGAACTACAGGATATAGCAGCCACTCTAGACCAGGTGATTAATGGAACTACAGGACTATAGCAGCCACTCTAGACCAGGTGATTAATGGAACTACAGGACTATAGCATCCACTCTAGACCAGGTGATTAATGGAACTACAGGGACTATAGCAGCCACTCTAGACCAGGTGATTAATGGAACTACAGGACTATAGCAGCCACTATAGACCAGGTGATTAATGGAACTACAGGACTATAGCAGCCACTCTAGACCAGGTGATTAATGGAACTACAGGACTATAGCAGCCACTCTAGACCAGGTGATTAATGGAACTACAGGACTATAGCAGCCACTCTAGACCAGGTGATTAATGGAACTACAGGACTATAGCAGCCACTCTAGACCAGGTGATTAATGGAACTACAGGACTATAGCAGCCACTCTAGACCAGGTGATTAATGGAACTACAGGGACTATAGCAGCCACTCTAGACCAGGTGATTAATGGAACTACAGGACTATAGCAGCCACTCTAGACCAGGTGATTAATGGAACTACAGGACTATAGCAGCCACTGTAGACCAGGTGATTAATGGAACTACAGGACTATAGCAGCCACTCTAGACCAGGTGATTAATGGAACTACAGGGATATAGCAGCCACTCTAGACCAGGTGATTAATGGAACTACAGGACTATAGCAGCCACTCTAGACCAGGTGATTAATGGAACTACAGGGCTATAGCAGCCACTCTAGACCAGGTGATTAATGGAACTACAGGACTATAGCAGCCACTCTAGACCAGGTGATTAATGGAAACTACAGGACTATAGCAGCCACTCTAGACCAGGTGATTAATGGAACTACAGGGACTATAGCAGCCACTCTAGACCAGGTGATTAATGGAACTACAGGACTATAGCAGCCACTCTAGACCAGGTGATTAATGGAACTACAGGCTATAGCAGCCACTCTAGACCAGGTGATTAATGGAACTACAGGACTATAGCAGCCACTCTAGACCAGGTGATTAATGGAACTACAGGACTATAGCAGCCACTCTAGACCAGGTGATTAATGGAACTACAGGACTATAGCATCCACTCTAGACCAGGTGATTAATGGAACTACAGGGACTATAGCAGCCACTCTAGACCAGGTGATTAATGGAACTACAGGACTATAGCAGCCACTCTAGACCAGGTGATTAATGGAACTACAGGACTATAGCAGCCACTCTAGACCAGGTGATTAATGGAACTACAGGACTATAGCAGCCACTCTAGACCAGGTGATTAATGGAACTACAGGACTATAGCAGCCACTCTAGACCAGGTGATTAATGGAACTACAGGACTATAGCAGCCACTCTAGACCAGGTGATTAATGGAACTACAGGACTATAGCAGCCACTCTAGACCAGGTGATTAATGGAACTACAGGACTATAGCAGCCACTCTAGACCAGGTGATTAATGGAACTACAGGACTATAGCAGCCACTCTAGACCAGGTGATTAATGGAACTACAGGACTATAGCAGCCACTCTAGACCAGGTGATTAATGGAACTACAGGACTATAGCAGCCACTCTAGACCAGGTGATTAATGGAACTACAGGACTATAGCAGCCACTCTAGACCAGGTGATTAATGGAACTACAGGGACTATAGCAGCCACTCTAGACCAGGTGATTAATGGAACTACAGGGATATAGCAGCCACTCTAGACCAGGTGATTAATGGAACTACAGGACTATAGCAGCCACTCTAGACCAGGTGATTAATGGAACTACAGGACTATAGCAGCCACTCTAGACCAGGTGATTAATGGAACTACAGGACTATAGCAGCCACTCTAGACCAGGTGATTAATGGAACTACAGGACTATAGCAGCCACTCTAGACCAGGTGATTAATGGAACTACAGGACTATAGCAGCCACTCTAGACCAGGTGATTAATGGAACTACAGGACTATAGCAGCCACTCTAGACCAGGTGATTAATGGAACTACAGGACTATAGCAGCCACTCTAGACCAGGTGATTAATGGAACTACAGGGCTATAGCAGCCACTCTAGACCAGGTGATTAATGGAACTACAGGACTATAGCAGCCACTCTAGACCAGGTGATTAATGGAACTACAGGGCTATAGCAGCCACTCTAGACCAGGTGATTAATGGAACTACAGGACTATAGCAGCCACTCTAGACCAGGTGATTAATGGAACTACAGGGCTATAGCAGCCACTCTAGACCAGGTGATTAATGGAACTACAGGGACTATAGCAGCCACTCTAGACCAGGTGATTAATGGAACTACAGGACTATAGCAGCCACTCTAGACCAGGTGATTAATGGAACTACAGGACTATAGCAGCCACTCTAGACCAGGTGATTAATGGAACTACAGGACTATAGCAGCCACTCTAGACCAGGTGATTAATGGAACTACAGGACTATAGCAGCCACTCTAGACCAGGTGATTAATGGAACTACAGGGACTATAGCAGCCACTCTAGACCAGGTGATTAATGGAACTACAGGACTATAGCAGCCACTCTAGACCAGGTGATTAATGGAACTACAGGACTATAGCAGCCACTCTAGACCAGGTGATTAATGGAACTACAGGACTATAGCAGCCACTCTAGACCAGGTGATTAATGGAACTACAGGGCTATAGCAGCCACTCTAGACCAGGTGATTAATGGAACTACAGGGCTATAGCAGCCACTCTAGACCAGGTGATTAATGGAACTACAGGACTATAGCAGCCACTCTAGACCAGGTGATTAATGGAACTACAGGACTATAGCAGCCACTCTAGACCAGGTGATTAATGGAACTACAGGACTATAGCAGCCACTCTAGACCAGGTGATTAATGGAACTACAGGGATATAGCAGCCACTCTAGACCAGGTGATTAATGGAACTACAGGACTATAGCAGCCACTCTAGACCAGGTGATTAATGGAACTACAGGACTATAGCAGCCACTCTAGACCAGGTGATTAATGGAACTACAGGACTATAGCAGCCACTCTAGACCAGGTGATTAATGGAACTACAGGACTATAGCAGCCACTCTAGACCAGGTGATTAATGGAACTACAGGAATATAGCAGCCACTCTAGACCAGGTGATTAATGGAACTACAGGACTATAGCAGCCACTCTAGACCAGGTGATTAATGGAACTACAGGACTATAGCATCACTCTAGACCAGGTGATTAATGGAACTACAGGGATATAGCAGCCACTCTAGACCAGGTGATTAATGGAACTACAGGACTATAGCAGCCACTCTAGACCAGGTGATTAATGGAACTACAGGGCTATAGCAGCCACTCTAGACCAGGTGATTAATGGAACTACAGGGACTATAGCAGCCACTCTAGACCAGGTGATTAATGGAACTACAGGACTATAGCAGCCACTCTAGACCAGGTGATTAATGGAACTACAGGACTATAGCAGCCACTCTAGACCAGGTGATTAATGGAACTACAGGGCTATAGCAGCCACTCTAGACCAGGTGATTAATGGAACTACAGGACTATAGCACCACTCTAGACCAGGTGATTAATGGAACTACAGGGCTATAGCAGCCACTCTAGACCAGGTGATTAATGGAACTACAGGACTATAGCAGCCACTCTAGACCAGGTGATTAATGGAACTACAGGGCTATAGCAGCCACTCTAGACCAGGTGATTAATGGAACTACAGGGATATAGCAGCCACTCTAGACCAGGTGATTAATGGAACTACAGGACTATAGCAGCCACTCTAGACCAGGTGATTAATGGAACTACAGGGCTATAGCAGCCACTCTAGACCAGGTGATTAATGGAACTACAGGGATATAGCAGCCACTCTAGACCAGGTGATTAATGGAACTACAGGACTATAGCAGCCACTCTAGACCAGGTGATTAATGGAACTACAGGACTATAGCATCACTCTAGACCAGGTGATTAATGGAACTACAGGGATATAGCAGCCACTCTAGACCAGGTGATTAATGGAACTACAGGGATATAGCAGCCACTCTAGACCAGGTGATTAATGGAACTACAGGACTATAGCAGCCACTCTAGACCAGGTGATTAATGGAACTACAGGACTATAGCAGCCACTCTAGACCAGGTGATTAATGGAACTACAGGACTATAGCAGCCACTCTAGACCAGGTGATTAATGGAACTACAGGACTATAGCAGCCACTCTAGACCAGGTGATTAATGGAACTACAGGACTATAGCAGCCACTCTAGACCAGGTGATTAATGGAACTACAGGACTATAGCAGCCACTCTAGACCAGGTGATTAATGGAACTACAGGACGATAGCAGCCACTCTAGACCAGGTGATTAATGGAACTACAGGACTATAGCAGCCACTCTAGACCAGGTGATTAATGGAACTACAGGGACTATAGCAGCCACTCTAGACCAGGTGATTAATGGAACTACAGGACTATAGCAGCCACTCTAGACCAGGTGATTAATGGAACTACAGGACTATAGCAGCACTCTAGACCAGGTGATTAATGGAACTACAGGGCTATAGCAGCCACTCTAGACCAGGTGATTAATGGAACTACAGGAATATAGCAGCCACTCTAGACCAGGTGATTAATGGAACTACAGGACTATAGCAGCCACTCTAGACCAGGTGATTAATGGAACTACAGGGCTATAGCAGCCACTCTAGACCAGGTTATTAATGGAACTACAGGGACTATAGCAGCCACTCTAGACCAGGTGATTAATGGAACTACAGGACTATAGCAGCCACTCTAGACCAGGTGATTAATGGAACTACAGGACTATAGCAGCCACTCTAGACCAGGTGATTAATGGAACTACAGGACTATAGCATCCACTCTAGACCAGGTGATTAATGGAACTACAGGGATATAGCAGCCACTCTAGACCAGGTGATTAATGGAACTACAGGACTATAGCAGCCACTCTAGACCAGGTGATTAATGGAACTACAGGGCTATAGCAGCCACTCTAGACCAGGTGATTAATGGAACTACAGGACTATAGCAGCCACTCTAGACCAGGTGATTAATGGAACTACAGGGCTATAGCAGCCACTCTAGACCAGGTGATTAATGGAACTACAGGGCTATAGCAGCCACTCTAGACCAGGTGATTAATGGAACTACAGGACTATAGCAGCCACTCTAGACCAGGTGATTAATGGAACTACAGGACTATAGCAGCCACTCTAGACCAGGTGATTAATGGAACTACAGGACTATAGCAGCCACTCTAGACCAGGTGATTAATGGAACTACAGGACTATAGCAGCCACTCTAGACCAGGTGATTAATGGAACTACAGGGATATAGCAGCCACTCTAGACCAGGTGATTAATGGAACTACAGGACTATAGCAGCCACTCTAGACCAGGTGATTAATGGAACTACAGGACTATAGCAGCCACTCTAGACCAGGTGATTAATGGAACTACAGGACTATAGCACCACTCTAGACCAGGTGATTAATGGAACTACAGGGCTGTAGCAGCCACTCTAGACCAGGTGATTAATGGAACTACAGGACTATAGCAGCCACTCTAGACCAGGTGATTCATGGAAATACAGGGCTATAGCAGCCACTCTAGACCAGGTGATTAATGGAACTACAGGGATATAGCAGCCACTCTAGACCAGGTGATTAATGGAACTACAGGACGATAGCAGCCACTCTAGACCAGGTGATTAATGGAACTACAGGACTATAGCAGCCACTCTAGACCAGGTGATTAATGGAACTACAGGACTATAGCAGCCACTCTAGACCAGGTGATTAATGGAACTACAGGACTATAGCAGCCACTCTAGACCAGGTGATTAATGGAACTACAGGACTATAGCAGCCACTCTAGACCAGGTGATTAATGGAACTACAGGACTATAGCAGCCACTCTAGACCAGGTGATTAATGGAACTACAGGACTATAGCAGCCACTCTAGACCAGGTGATTAATGGAACTACAGGACTATAGCAGCCACTCTAGACCAGGTGATTAATGGATCTACAGGACTATAGCAGCCACTCTAGACCAGGTGATTAATGGAACTACAGGACTATAGCAGCCACTCTAGACCAGGTGTTTAATGGAACTACAGGACTATAGCAGCCACTCTAGACCAGGTGATTAATGGAACTACAGGACTATAGCAGCCACTCTAGACCAGGTGATTAATGGAACTACAGGACTATAGCAGCCACTCTAGACCAGGTGATTAATGGAACTACAGGACTATAGCAGCCACTCTAGACCAGGTGATTAATGGAACTACAGGACTATAGCAGCCACTCTAGACCAGGTGATTAATGGAACTACAGGACTATAGCAGCCACTCTATACCAGGTGATTAATGGAACTACAGGGATATATCAGCCACTCTAGACCAGGTGATTAATGGAACTACAGGACTATAGCAGCCACTCTAGACCAGGTGATTAATTGAACTACAGGGCTATAGCAGCCACTCTAGACCAGGTGATTAATGGAACTACAGGACTATAGCAGCCACTCTAGACCAGGTGATTAATGGAACTACAGGACTATAGCAGCCACTCTAGACCAGGTGATTAATGGAACTACAGGGATATAGCAGCCACTCTAGACCAGGTGATTCATGGAACTACAGGGATATAGCAGCCACTATAGACCAGGTGATTAATGGAACTACAGGGATATAGCAGCCACTCTAGACCAGGTGATTAATGGAACTACAGGACTATAGCAGCCACTGTAGACCAGGTGATTAATGGAACTACAGGACTATAGCAACACTCTAGACCAGGTGATTAATGGAACTACAGGGATATAGCAGCCACTCTAGACCAGGTGATTAATGGAACTACAGGACTATAGCAGCCACTCTAGACCAGGTGATTAATGGAACTACAGGGCTATAGCAGCCACTCTAGACCAGGTTATTAATGGAACTACAGGGATATAGCAGCCACTCTAGACCAGGTGATTAATGGAACTACAGGACTATAGCAGCCACTCTAGACCAGGTGATTAATGGAACTACAGGACTATAGCAGCCACTCTAGACCAGGTGATTAATGGAACTACAGGGATATAGCAGCCACTCTAGACCAGGTGATTAATGGAACTACAGGACTATAGCAGCCACTCTAGACCAGGTGATTAATGGAACTACAGGGCTATAGCAGCCACTCTAGACCAGGTGATTAATGGAACTACAGGACTATAGCAGCCACTCTAGACCAGGTGATTAATGGAACTACAGGGCTATAGCAGCCACTCTAGACCAGGTGATTAATGGAACTACAGGGCTATAGCAGCCACTCTAGACCAGGTGATTAATGGAACTACAGGACTATAGCAGCCACTCTAGACCAGGTGATTAATGGAACTACAGGGCTATAGCAGCCACTCTAGACCAGGTGATTAATGGAACTACAGGACTATAGCAGCCACTCTAGACCAGGTGATTAATGGAACTACAGGACTATAGCAGCCACTCTAGACCAGGTGATTAATGGAACTACAGGACTATAGCATCCACTCTAGACCAGGTGATTAATGGAACTACAGGGACTATAGCAGCCACTCTAGACCAGGTGATTAATGGAACTACAGGGATATAGCAGCCACTCTAGACCAGGTGATTAATGGAACTACAGGACTATAGCAGCCACTCTAGACCAGGTGATTAATGGAACTACAGGACTATAGCAGCCACTCTAGACCAGGTGATTAATGGAACTACAGGACTATAGCAGCCACTCTAGACCAGGTGATTAATGGAACTACAGGACTATAGCAGCCACTCTATACCAGGTGATTAATGGAACTACAGGACTATAGCAGCCACTCTAGACCAGGTGATTAATGGAACTACAGGACTATAGCAGCCACTCTAGACCAGGTGATTAATGGAACTACAGGACTATAGCAGCCACTCTAGACCAGGTGATTAATGGAACTACAGGGCTATAGCAGCCACTCTAGACCAGGTGATTAATGGAACTACAGGGATATAGCAGCCACTCTAGACCAGGTGATTAATGGAACTACAGGACTATAGCAGCCACTCTAGACCAGGTGATTAATGGAACTACAGGACTATAGCAGCCACTCTAGACCAGGTGATTAATGGAACTACAGGGATATAGCAGCCACTCTAGACCAGGTGATTAATGGAACTACAGGGATATAGCAGCCACTCTAGACCAGGTGATTAATGGAACTACAGGACTATAGCAGCCACTCTAGACCAGGTGATTAATGGAACTACAGGACTATAGCAGCCACTCTAGACCAGGTTATTAATGGAACTACAGGGATATAGCAGCCACTCTAGACCAGGTGATTAATGGAACTACAGGACTATAGCAGCCACTCTAGACCAGGTGATTAATGGAACTACAGGACTATAGCAGCCACTCTAGACCAGGTGATTAATGGAACTACAGGACTATAGCAGCCACTCTAGACCAGGTGATTAATGGAACTACAGGGCTATAGCAGCCACTCTAGACCAGGTGATTAATGGAACTACAGGACTATAGCAGCCACTCTAGACCAGGTGATTAATTGAACTACAGGACTATAGCAGCCACTCTAGACCAGGTGATTAATGGAACTACAGGACTATAGCAGCCACTCTAGACCAGGTGATTAATGGAACTACAGGGCTATAGCAGCCACTCTAGACCAGGTGATTAATGGAACTACAGGGACTATAGCAGCCACTCTAGACCAGGTGATTAATGGAACTACAGGACTATAGCAGCCACTCTAGACCAGGTGATTAATGGAACTACAGGGCTATAGCAGCCACTCTAGACCAGGTGATTAATGGAACTACAGGGATATAGCAGCCACTCTAGACCAGGTGATTAATGGAACTACAGGACTATAGCAGCCACTCTAGACCAGGTGATTAATGGAACTACAGGACTATAGCATCCACTCTAGACCAGGTGATTAATGGAACTACAGGGATATAGCAGCCACTCTAGACCAGGTGATTAATGGAACTACAGGACTATAGCAGCCACTCTAGACCAGGTGATTAATGGAACTACAGGACTATAGCAGCCACTCTAGACCAGGTGATTAATGGAACTACAGGACTATAGCAGCCACTCTAGACCAGGTGATTAATGGAACTACAGGACTATAGCAGCCACTCTAGACCAGGTGATTAATGGAACTACAGGACTATAGCAGCCACTCTAGACCAGGTGATTAATGGAACTACAGGACTATAGCAGCCACTCTAGACCAGGTGATTAATGGAACTACAGGACTATAGCAGCCACTCTAGACCAGGTGATTAATGGAACTACAGGACTATAGCAGCCACTCTAGACCAGGTGATTAATGGAACTACAGGACTATAGCAGCCACTCTAGACCAGGTGATTAATGGAACTACAGGATATAGCAGCCACTCTAGACCAGGTGATTAATGGAACTACAGGACTATAGCAGCCACTCTAGACCAGGTGATTAATGGAACTACAGGACTATAGCAGCCACTCTAGACCAGGTGATTAATGGAACTACAGGGATATAGCAGCCACTCTAGACCAGGTGATTAATGGAACTACAGGGATATAGCAGCCACTCTAGACCAGGTGATTAATGGAACTACAGGACTATAGCAGCCACTCTAGACCAGGTGATTAATGGAACTACAGGGCTATAGCAGCCACTCTAGACCAGGTTATTAATGGAACTACAGGAATATAGCAGCCACTCTAGACCAGGTGATTAATGGAACTACAGGACTATAGCAGCCACTCTAGACCAGGTGATTAATGGAACTACAGGACTATAGCATCACTCTAGACCAGGTGATTAATGGAACTACAGGGATATAGCAGCCACTCTAGACCAGGTGATTAATGGAACTACAGGACTATAGCAGCCACTCTAGACCAGGTGATTAATTGAACTACAGGGATATAGCAGCCACTCTAGACCAGGTGATTAATGGAACTACAGGACTATAGCAGCCACTCTAGACCAGGTGATTAATGGAACTACAGGACTATAGCAGCCACTCTAGACCAGGTGATTAATGGAACTACAGGACTATAGCAGCCACTCTAGACCAGGTGATTAATGGAACTACAGGACTATAGCAGCCACTCTAGACCAGGTGATTAATGGAACTACAGGACTATAGCAGCCACTCTAGACCAGGTGATTAATGGAACTACAGGACTATAGCAGCCACTCTAGACCAGGTGATTAATGGAACTACAGGACTATAGCAGCCACTCTAGACCAGGTGATTAATGGAACTACAGGACTATAGCAGCCACTCTAGACCAGGTGATTAATGGAACTACAGGGCTATAGCAGCCACTCTAGACCAGGTGATTAATGGAACTACAGGACTATAGCAGCCACTCTAGACCAGGTGATTAATGGAAACTACAGGGCTATAGCAGCCACTCTAGACCAGGTGATTAATGGAACTACAGGGACTATAGCAGCCACTCTAGACCAGGTGATTAATGGAACTACAGGACTATAGCAGCCACTCTAGACCAGGTGATTAATGGAACTACAGGGCTATAGCAGCCACTCTAGACCAGGTGATTAATGGAACTACAGGGATATAGCAGCCACTCTAGACCAGGTGATTAATGGAACTACAGGACTATAGCAGCCACTCTAGACCAGGTGATTAATGGAACTACAGGACTATAGCAGCCACTCTAGACCAGGTGATTAATGGAACTACAGGGATATAGCAGCCACTCTAGACCAGGTGATTAATGGAACTACAGGGATATAGCAGCCACTCTAGACCAGGTGATTAATGGAACTACAGGACTATAGCAGCCACTCTAGACCAGGTGATTAATGGAACTACAGGACTATAGCAGCCACTCTAGACCAGGTGATTAATGGAACTACAGGGACTATAGCAGCCACTCTAGACCAGGTGATTAATGGAACTACAGGACTATAGCAGCCACTCTAGACCAGGTGATTAATGGAACTACAGGACTATAGCATCCACTCTAGACCAGGTGATTAATGGAACTACAGGACTATAGCAGCCACTCTAGACCAGGTGATTAATGGAACTACAGGACTATAGCAGCCACTCTAGACCAGGTGATTAATGGAACTACAGGACTATAGCAGCCACTCTAGACCAGGTGATTAATGGAACTACAGGACTATAGCAGCCACTCTAGACCAGGTGATTAATGGAACTACAGGACTATAGCAGCCACTCTAGACCAGGTGATTAATGGAACTACAGGACTATAGCAGCCACTCTAGACCAGGTGATTAATGGAACTACAGGACTATAGCAGCCACTCTAGACCAGGTGATTAATGGAACTACAGGACTATAGCAGCCACTCTAGACCAGGTGATTAATGGAACTACAGGACTATAGCAGCCACTCTAGACCAGGTGATTAATGGAACTACAGGGATATAGCAGCCACTCTAGACCAGGTGATTAATGGAACTACAGGGACTATAGCAGCCACTCTAGACCAGGTGATTAATGGAACTACAGGACTATAGCAGCCACTCTAGACCAGGTGATTAATGGAACTACAGGACTATAGCAGCCACTCTAGACCAGGTGATTAATGGAACTACAGGACTATAGCAGCCACTCTAGACCAGGTGATTAATGGAACTACAGGGCTATAGCAGCCACTCTAGACCAGGTGATTAATGGAACTACAGGACTATAGCAGCCACTCTAGACCAGGTGATTAATGGAACTACAGGACTATAGCAGCCACTCTAGACCAGGTGATTAATGGAACTACAGGACTATAGCAGCCACTCTAGACCAGGTGATTAATGGAACTACAGGGACTATAGCAGCCACTCTAGACCAGGTGATTAATGGAACTACAGGACTATAGCAGCCACTCTAGACCAGGTGATTAATGGAACTACAGGACTATAGCAGCCACTCTAGACCAGGTGATTAATGGAACTACAGGGACTATAGCAGCCACTCTAGACCAGGTGATTAATGGAACTACAGGACTATAGCAGCCACTCTAGACCAGGTGATTAATGGAACTACAGGGCTATAGCAGCCACTCTAGACCAGGTGATTAATGGAACTACAGGACTATAGCAGCCACTCTAGACCAGGTGATTAATGGAACTACAGGACTATAGCAGCCACTCTAGACCAGGTGATTAATGGAACTACAGGGACTATAGCAGCCACTCTAGACCAGGTGATTAATGGAACTACAGGGACTATAGCAGCCACTCTAGACCAGGTGATTAATGGAACTACAGGACTATAGCAGCCACTCTAGACCAGGTGATTAATGGAACTACAGGACTATAGCAGCCACTCTAGACCAGGTGATTAATGGAACTACAGGACTATAGCAGCCACTCTAGACCAGGTGATTAATGGAACTACAGGACTATAGCAGCCACTCTAGACCAGGTGATTAATGGAACTACAGGACTATAGCAGCCACTCTAGACCAGGTGATTAATGGAACTACAGGGACTATAGCAGCCACTCTAGACCAGGTGATTAATGGAACTACAGGACTATAGCAGCCACTCTAGACCAGGTGATTAATGGAACTACAGGACTATAGCAGCCACTCTAGACCAGGTGATTAATGGAACTACAGGACTATAGCAGCCACTCTAGACCAGGTGATTAATGGAACTACAGGGCTATAGCAGCCACTCTAGACCAGGTGATTAATGGAACTACAGGACTATAGCAGCCACTCTAGACCAGGTGATTAATGGAACTACAGGGACTATAGCAGCCACTCTAGACCAGGTGATTAATGGAACTACAGGACTATAGCAGCCACTCTAGACCAGGTGATTAATGGAACTACAGGGCTATAGCAGCCACTCTAGACCAGGTGATTAATGGAACTACAGGACTATAGCAGCCACTCTAGACCAGGTGATTAATGGAACTACAGGACTATAGCAGCCACTCTAGACCAGGTGATTAATGGAACTACAGGAATATAGCAGCCACTCTAGACCAGGTGATTAATGGAACTACAGGACTATAGCAGCCACTCTAGACCAGGTGATTAATGGAACTACAGGACTATAGCAGCCACTCTAGACCAGGTGATTAATGGAACTACAGGACTATAGCAGCCACTCTAGACCAGGTGATTAATGGAACTACAGGACTATAGCAGCCACTCTAGACCAGGTGATTAATGGAACTACAGGACTATAGCAGCCACTCTAGACCAGGTGATTAATGGAACTACAGGACTATAGCAGCCACTCTAGACCAGGTGATTAATGGAACTACAGGACTATAGCAGCCACTCTAGACCAGGTGATTAATGGAACTACAGGGCTATAGCAGCCACTCTAGACCAGGTGATTAATGGAACTACAGGGACTATAGCAGCCACTCTAGACCAGGTGATTAATGGAACTACAGGACTATAGCAGCCACTCTAGACCAGGTGATTAATGGAACTACAGGACTATAGCAGCCACTCTAGACCAGGTGATTAATGGAACTACAGGACTATAGCAGCCACTCTAGACCAGGTGATTAATGGAACTACAGGACTATAGCAGCCACTCTAGACCAGGTGATTAATGGAACTACAGGGCTATAGCAGCCACTCTAGACCAGGTGATTAATGGAACTACAGGGACTATAGCAGCCACTCTAGACCAGGTGATTAATGGAACTACAGGACTATAGCAGCCACTCTAGACCAGGTGATTAATGGAACTACAGGACTATAGCATCCACTCTAGACCAGGTGATTAATGGAACTACAGGGCTATAGCAGCCACTCTAGACCAGGTGATTAATGGAACTACAGGACTATAGCAGCCACTCTAGACCAGGTGATTAATGGAACTACAGGACTATAGCAGCCACTCTAGACCAGGTGATTAATGGAACTACAGGACTATAGCAGCCACTCTAGACCAGGTGATTAATGGAACTACAGGACTATAGCAGCCACTCTAGACCAGGTGATTAATGGAACTACAGGACTATAGCAGCCACTCTAGACCAGGTGATTAATGGAACTACAGGACTATAGCAGCCACTCTAGACCAGGTGATTAATGGAACTACAGGACTATAGCAGCCACTCTAGACCAGGTGATTAATGGAACTACAGGACTATAGCAGCCACTCTAGACCAGGTGATTAATGGAACTACAGGACTATAGCAGCCACTCTAGACCAGGTGATTAATGGAACTACAGGGACTATAGCAGCCACTCTAGACCAGGTGATTAATGGAACTACAGGGATATAGCAGCCACTCTAGACCAGGTGATTAATGGAACTACAGGACTATAGCAGCCACTCTAGACCAGGTGATTAATGGAACTACAGGACTATAGCAGCCACTCTAGACCAGGTGATTAATGGAACTACAGGACTATAGCAGCCACTCTAGACCAGGTGATTAATGGAACTACAGGACTATAGCAGCCACTCTAGACCAGGTGATTAATGGAACTACAGGGACTATAGCAGCCACTCTAGACCAGGTGATTAATGGAACTACAGGACTATAGCAGCCACTCTAGACCAGGTGATTAATGGAACTACAGGGACTATAGCAGCCACTCTAGACCAGGTGATTAATGGAACTACAGGACTATAGCAGCCACTCTAGACCAGGTGATTAATGGAACTACAGGACTATAGCAGCCACTCTAGACCAGGTGATTAATGGAACTACAGGACTATAGCAGCCACTCTAGACCAGGTGATTAATGGAACTACAGGACTATAGCAGCCACTCTAGACCAGGTGATTAATGGAACTACAGGACTATAGCAGCCACTCTAGACCAGGTGATTAATGGAACTACAGGACTATAGCAGCCACTCTAGACCAGGTGATTAATGGAACTACAGGGACTATAGCAGCCACTCTAGACCAGGTGATTAATGGAACTACAGGACTATAGCAGCCACTCTAGACCAGGTGATTAATGGAACTACAGGGACTATAGCAGCCACTCTAGACCAGGTGATTAATGGAACTACAGGACTATAGCAGCCACTCTAGACCAGGTGATTAATGGAACTACAGGACTATAGCAGCCACTCTAGACCAGGTGATTAATGGAACTACAGGACTATAGCAGCCACTCTAGACCAGGTGATTAATGGAACTACAGGACTATAGCAGCCACTCTAGACCAGGTGATTAATGGAACTACAGGGACTATAGCAGCCACTCTAGACCAGGTGATTAATGGAACTACAGGACTATAGCAGCCACTCTAGACCAGGTGATTAATGGAACTACAGGGACTATAGCAGCCACTCTAGACCAGGTGATTAATGGAACTACAGGACTATAGCAGCCACTCTAGACCAGGTGATTAATGGAACTACAGGACTATAGCAGCCACTCTAGACCAGGTGATTAATGGAACTACAGGACTATAGCAGCCACTCTAGACCAGGTGATTAATGGAACTACAGGACTATAGCAGCCACTCTAGACCAGGTGATTAATGGAACTACAGGACTATAGCAGCCACTCTAGACCAGGTGATTAATGGAACTACAGGGACTATAGCAGCCACTCTAGACCAGGTGATTAATGGAACTACAGGACTATAGCAGCCACTCTAGACCAGGTGATTAATGGAACTACAGGGCTATAGCAGCCACTCTAGACCAGGTGATTAATGGAACTACAGGACTATAGCAGCCACTCTAGACCAGGTGATTAATGGAACTACAGGACTATAGCAGCCACTCTAGACCAGGTGATTAATGGAACTACAGGGATATAGCAGCCACTCTAGACCAGGTGATTAATGGAACTACAGGACTATAGCAGCCACTCTAGACCAGGTGATTAATGGAACTACAGGACTATAGCAGCCACTCTAGACCAGGTGATTAATGGAACTACAGGGCTATAGCAGCCACTCTAGACCAGGTGATTAATGGAACTACAGGGATATAGCAGCCACTCTAGACCAGGTGATTAATGGAACTACAGGACTATAGCAGCCACTCTAGACCAGGTTATTAATGGAACTACAGGACTATAGCAGCCACTCTAGACCAGGTGATTAATGGAACTACAGGACTATAGCAGCCACTCTAGACCAGGTGATTAATGGAACTACAGGACTATAGCACCACTCTAGACCAGGTGATTAATGGAACTACAGGGATATAGCAGCCACTCTAGACCAGGTGATTAATGGAACTACAGGACTATAGCAGCCACTCTAGACCAGGTGATTAATGGAACTACAGGACTATAGCAGCCACTCTAGACCAGGTGATTAATGGAACTACAGGACTATAGCAGCCACTCTAGACCAGGTGATTAATGGAACTACAGGACTATAGCAGCCACTCTAGACCAGGTGATTAATGGAACTACAGGACTATAGCAGCCACTCTAGACCAGGTGATTAATGGAACTACAGGACTATAGCAGCCACTCTAGACCAGGTGATTAATGGAACTACAGGACTATAGCAGC
This sequence comes from Coregonus clupeaformis, assembly GCF_020615455.1. NCBI lineage: Eukaryota > Metazoa > Chordata > Actinopteri > Salmoniformes > Salmonidae > Coregonus > Coregonus clupeaformis. Next base: position 12,826 of record NW_025535632.1, on the reverse strand, counting down.
CACTCTAGACCAGGTGATTAATGGAACTACAGGGCTATAGCAGCCACTCTAGACCAGGTGATTAATGGAACTACAGGACTATAGCAGCCACTCTAGACCAGGTGATTAATGGAACTACAGGACTATAGCAGCCACTCTAGACCAGGTGATTAATGGAACTACAGGGCTATAGCAGCCACTCTAGACCAGGTGATTAATGGAACTACAGGACTATAGCAGCCACTCTAGACCAGGTGATTAATGGAACTACAGGGACTATAGCAGCCACTCTAGACCAGGTGATTAATGGAACTACAGGACTATAGCAGCCACTCTAGACCAGGTGATTAATGGAACTACAGGGACTATAGCAGCCACTCTAGACCAGGTGATTAATGGAACTACAGGGACTATAGCAGCCACTCTAGACCAGGTGATTAATGGAACTACAGGGATATAGCAGCCACTCTAGACCAGGTGATTAATGGAACTACAGGACTATAGCAGCCACTGTAGACCAGGTGATTAATGGAACTACAGGACTATAGCAGCCACTGTAGACCAGGTGATTAATGGAACTACAGGACTATAGCATCACTCTAGACCAGGTGATTAATGGAACTACAGGGATATAGCAGCCACTCTAGACCAGGTGATTAATGGAACTACAGGACTATAGCAGCCACTCTAGACCAGGTGATTAATGGAACTACAGGACTATAGCAGCCACTCTAGACCAGGTGATTAATGGAACTACAGGACTATAGCAGCCACTCTAGACCAGGTGATTAATGGAACTACAGGACTATAGCAGCCACTCTAGACCAGGTGATTAATGGAACTACAGGACTATAGCAGCCACTCTAGACCAGGTGATTAATGGAACTACAGGACTATAGCACCACTCTAGACCAGGTGATTAATGGAACTACAGGGACTATAGCAGCCACTCTAGACCAGGTGATTAATGGAACTACAGGACTATAGCAGCCACTCTAGACCAGGTGATTAATGGAACTACAGGACTATAGCAGCCACTCTAGACCAGGTGATTAATGGAACTACAGGACTATAGCAGCCACTCTAGACCAGGTGATTAATGGAACTACAGGACTATAGCAGCCACTCTAGACCAGGTGATTAATGGAACTACAGGACTATAGCAGCCACTCTAGACCAGGTTATTAATGGAACTACAGGACTATAGCAGCCACTCTAGACCAGGTGATTAATGGAACTACAGGACTATAGCAGCCACTCTAGACCAGGTGATTAATGGAACTACAGGACTATAGCAGCCACTCTAGACCAGGTGATTAATGGAACTACAGGACTATAGCAGCCACTCTAGACCAGGTGATTAATGGAACTACAGGACTATAGCAGCCACTCTAGACCAGGTGATTAATGGAACTACAGGACTATAGCAGCCACTCTAGACCAGGTGATTAATGGAACTACAGGACTATAGCAGCCACTCTAGACCAGGTGATTAATGGAACTACAGGACTATAGCAGCCACTCTAGACCAGGTGATTAATGGAACTACAGGACTATAGCAGCCACTCTAGACCAGGTGATTAATGGAACTACAGGACTATAGCAGCCACTCTAGACCAGGTGATTAATGGAACTACAGGGACTATAGCAGCCACTCTAGACCAGGTGATTAATGGAACTACAGGACTATAGCAGCCACTCTAGACCAGGTGATTAATGGAACTACAGGACTATAGCAGCCACTGTAGACCAGGTGATTAATGGAACTACAGGACTATAGCAGCCACTCTAGACCAGGTGATTAATGGAACTACAGGGATATAGCAGCCACTCTAGACCAGGTGATTCATGGAACTACAGGGACTATAGCAGCCACTATAGACCAGGTGATTAATGGAACTACAGGACTATAGCAGCCACTCTAGACCAGGTGATTAATGGAACTACAGGACTATAGCAGCCACTCTAGACCAGGTGATTAATGGAACTACAGGACTATAGCAGCCACTCTAGACCAGGTGATTAATGGAACTACAGGACTATAGCAGCCACTCTAGACCAGGTGATTAATGGAACTACAGGACTATAGCAGCCACTCTAGACCAGGTGATTAATGGAACTACAGGACTATAGCAGCCACTCTAGACCAGGTGATTAATGGAACTACAGGACTATAGCAGCCACTCTAGACCAGGTGATTAATGGAACTACAGGACTATAGCAGCCACTCTAGACCAGGTGATTAATGGAACTACAGGACTATAGCAGCCACTCTAGACCAGGTGATTAATGGAACTACAGGGACTATAGCAGCCACTCTAGACCAGGTGATTAATGGAACTACAGGACTATAGCAGCCACTCTAGACCAGGTGATTAATGGAACTACAGGACTATAGCAGCCACTCTAGACCAGGTGATTAATGGAACTACAGGGCTATAGCAGCCACTCTAGACCAGGTGATTAATGGAACTACAGGACTATAGCAGCCACTCTAGACCAGGTGATTAATGGAACTACAGGGACTATAGCAGCCACTCTAGACCAGGTGATTAATGGAACTACAGGGACTATAGCAGCCACTCTAGACCAGGTGATTAATGGAACTACAGGACTATAGCAGCCACTCTAGACCAGGTGATTAATGGAACTACAGGGCTATAGCAGCCACTCTAGACCAGGTGATTAATGGAACTACAGGGCTATAGCAGCCACTCTAGACCAGGTGATTAATGGAACTACAGGACTATAGCAGCCACTCTAGACCAGGTGATTAATGGAACTACAGGGCTATAGCAGCCACTCTAGACCAGGTGATTAATGGAACTACAGGATATAGCAGCCACTCTAGACCAGGTGATTAATGGAACTACAGGGACTATAGCAGCCACTCTAGACCAGGTGATTAATGGAACTACAGGGCTATAGCAGCCACTCTAGACCAGGTGATTAATGGAACTACAGGACTATAGCAGCCACTCTAGACCAGGTGATTAATGGAACTACAGGGACTATAGCAGCCACTCTAGACCAGGTGATTAATGGAACTACAGGACTATAGCAGCCACTCTAGACCAGGCGATTAATGGAACTACAGGACTATAGCAGCCACTCTAGACCAGGTGATTAATGGAACTACAGGGACTATAGCAGCCACTCTAGACCAGGTGATTAATGGAACTACAGGACTATAGCAGCCACTCTAGACCAGGTGATTAATGGAACTACAGGACTATAGCACCACTCTAGACCAGGTGATTAATGGAACTACAGGACTATAGCAGCCACTCTAGACCAGGTGATTAATGGAACTACAGGACTATAGCAGCCACTCTAGACCAGGTGATTAATGGAACTACAGGACTATAGCAGCCACTCTAGACCAGGTGATTAATGGAACTACAGGACTATAGCACCACTCTAGACCAGGTGATTAATGGAACTACAGGGACTATAGCAGCCACTCTAGACCAGGTGATTAATGGAACTACAGGACTATAGCAGCCACTCTAGACCAGGTGATTAATGGAACTACAGGGACTATAGCAGCCACTCTAGACCAGGTGATTAATGGAACTACAGGGACTATAGCAGCCACTCTAGACCAGGTGATTAATGGAACTACAGGGCTATAGCAGCCACTCTAGACCAGGTGATTAATGGAACTACAGGACTATAGCAGCCACTCTAGACCAGGTGATTAATGGAACTACAGGACTATAGCAGCCACTCTAGACCAGGTGATTAATGGAACTACAGGACTATAGCAGCCACTCTAGACCAGGTGATTAATGGAACTACAGGACTATAGCAGCCACTCTAGACCAGGTGATTAATGGAACTACAGGACTATAGCAGCCACTCTAGACCAGGTGATTAATGGAACTACAGGGCTATAGCAGCCACTCTAGACCAGGTGATTAATGGAACTACAGGACTATAGCAGCCACTCTAGACCAGGTGATTAATGGAACTACAGGACTATAGCAGCCACTCTAGACCAGGTGATTAATGGAACTACAGGACTATAGCAGCCACTCTAGACCAGGTGATTAATGGAACTAGAGGGATATAGCACCACTCTAGACCAGGTGATTAATGGAACTACAGGACTATAGCACCACTCTAGACCAGGTGATTAATGGAACTACAGGGCTATAGCAGCCACTCTAGACCAGGTGATTAATGGAAATACAGGGCTATAGCAGCCACTCTAGACCAGGTGATTAATGGAACTACAGGGATATAGCAGCCACTCTAGACCAGGTGGAACTACAGGACTATAGCATCACTCTAGACCAGGTGATTAATGGAACTACAGGACTATAGCAGCCACTCTAGACCAGGTGATTAATGGAACTACAGGGATATAGCAGCCACTCTAGACCAGGTGATTAATGGAACTACAGGGCTATAGCAGCCACTCTAGACCAGGTGATTAATGGAACTACAGGGACTATAGCAGCCACTCTAGACCAGGTGATTAATGGAACTACAGGGATATAGCAGCCACTCTAGACCAGGTGATTAATGGAACTACAGGACTATAGCAGCCACTCTAGACCAGGTGATTAATGGAACTACAGGACTATAGCAGCCACTCTAGACCAGGTGATTAATGGAACTACAGGACTATAGCAGCCACTCTAGACCAGGTGATTAATGGAACTACAGGACTATAGCATCCACTCTAGACCAGGTGATTAATGGAACTACAGGGATATAGCAGCCACTCTAGACCAGGTGATTAATGGAACTACAGGACTATAGCAGCCACTCTAGACCAGGTGATTAATGGAACTACAGGGACTATAGCAGCCACTCTAGACCAGGTGATTAATGGAACTACAGGACTATAGCAGCCACTCTAGACCAGGTGATTAATGGAACTACAGGACTATAGCAGCCACTCTAGACCAGGTGATTAATGGAACTACAGGACTATAGCAGCCACTCTAGACCAGGTGATTAATGGAACTACAGGACTATAGCAGCCACTCTAGACCAGGTGATTAATGGAACTACAGGACTATAGCAGCCACTCTAGACCAGGTGATTAATGGAACTACAGGGACTATAGCAGCCACTCTAGACCAGGTGATTAATGGAACTACAGGGACTATAGCAGCCACTCTAGACCAGGTGATTAATGGAACTACAGGACTATAGCAGCCACTCTAGACCAGGTGATTAATGGAACTACAGGACTATAGCAGCCACTCTAGACCAGGTGATTAATGGAACTACAGGACTATAGCAGCCACTCTAGACCAGGTGATTAATGGAACTACAGGGCTATAGCAGCCACTCTAGACCAGGTGATTAATGGAACTACAGGACGATAGCAGCCACTCTAGACCAGGTGATTAATGGAACTACAGGACTATAGCACCACTCTAGACCAGGTGATTAATGGAACTACAGGGCTATAGCAGCCACTCTAGACCAGGTGATTAATGGAACTACAGGGACTATAGCAGCCACTCTAGACCAGGTGATTAATGGAACTACAGGACTATAGCAGCCACTCTAGACCAGGTGATTAATGGAACTACAGGACTATAGCAGCCACTCTAGACCAGGTGATTAATGGAACTACAGGACTATAGCAGCCACTCTAGACCAGGTGATTAATGGAACTACAGGATATAGCAGCCACTCTAGACCAGGTGATTAATGGAACTACAGGACTATAGCAGCCACTCTAGACCAGGTGATTAATGGAACTACAGGACTATAGCAGCCACTCTAGACCAGGTGATTAATGGAACTACAGGGACTATAGCAGCCACTCTAGACCAGGTGATTAATGGAACTACAGGACTATAGCAGCCACTCTAGACCAGGTGATTAATGGAACTACAGGACTATAGCAGCCACTCTAGACCAGGTGATTAATGGAACTACAGGACATAGCAGCCACTCTAGACCAGGTGATTAATGGAACTACAGGACTATAGCAGCCACTCTAGACCAGGTGATTAATGGAACTACAGGATATAGCAGCCACTCTAGACCAGGTGATTAATGGAACTACAGGACTATAGCAGCCACTCTAGACCAGGTGATTAATGGAACTACAGGGACTATAGCAGCCACTCTAGACCAGGTGATTAATGGAACTACAGGACTATAGCAGCCACTCTAGACCAGGTGATTAATGGAACTACAGGACTATAGCAGCCACTCTAGACCAGGTGATTAATGGAACTACAGGACTATAGCACCACTCTAGACCAGGTGATTAATGGAACTACAGGACTATAGCAGCCACTCTAGACCAGGTGATTAATGGAACTACAGGGCTATAGCAGCCACTCTAGACCAGGTGATTAATGGAACTACAGGGCTATAGCAGCCACTCTAGACCAGGTGATTAATGGAACTACAGGGATATAGCAGCCACTCTAGACCAGGTGGAACTACAGGACTATAGCATCACTATAGACCAGGTGATTAATGGAACTACAGGACTATAGCAGCCACTCTAGACCAGGTGATTAATGGAACTACAGGGATATAGCAGCCACTCTAGACCAGGTGATTAATGGAACTACAGGACTATAGCAGCCACTCTAGACCAGGTGATTAATGGAACTACAGGGATATAGCAGCCACTCTAGACCAGGTGATTAATGGAACTACAGGACTATAGCAGCCACTCTAGACCAGGTGATTAATGGAACTACAGGACTATAGCATCCACTCTAGACCAGGTGATTAATGGAACTACAGGACTATAGCAGCCACTCTAGACCAGGTGATTAATGGAACTACAGGACTATAGCACCACTCTAGACCAGGTGATTAATTGAACTACAGGGATATAGCAGCCACTCTAGACCAGGTGATTAATGGAACTACAGGACTATAGCACCACTCTAGACCAGGTGATTAATGGAACTACAGGACTATAGCAGCCACTCTAGACCAGGTGATTAATGGAACTACAGGACTATAGCATCCACTCTAGACCAGGTGATTAATGGAACTACAGGACTATAGCAGCCACTCTAGACCAGGTGATTAATGGAACTACAGGACTATAGCAGCCAATCTAGACCAGGTGATTAATGGAACTACAGGGACTATAGCAGCCACTCTAGACCAGGTGATTAATGGAACTACAGGACTATAGCAGCCACTCTAGACCAGGTGATTAATGGAACTAAAGGACTATAGCAGCCACTCTAGACCAGGTGATTAATGGAACTACAGGGACTATAGCAGCCACTCTAGACCAGGTGATTAATGGAACTACAGGACTATAGCAGCCACTCTAGACCAGGTGATTAATGGAACTACAGGACTATAGCAGCCACTCTAGACCAGGTGATTAATGGAACTACAGGACTATAGCAGCCACTCTAGACCAGGTGATTAATGGAACTACAGGACTATAGCAGCCACTCTAGACCAGGTGATTAATGGAACTACAGGACTATAGCAGCCACTCTAGACCAGGTGATTAATGGAACTACAGGACTATAGCAGCCACTCTAGACCAGGTGATTAATGGAACTACAGGGCTATAGCAGCCACTCTAGACCAGGTGATTAATGGAACTACAGGACTATAGCACCACTCTAGACCAGGTGATTAATGGAACTACAGGACTATAGCAGCCACTCTAGACCAGGTGATTAATGGAACTACAGGACTATAGCAGCCACTCTAGACCAGGTGATTAATGGAACTACAGGGATATAGCAGCCACTCTAGACCAGGTGATTAATGGAACTACAGGACTATAGCAGCCACTCTAGACCAGGTGATTAATGGAACTACAGGATATAGCAGCCACTCTAGACCAGGTGATTAATGGAACTACAGGACTATAGCAAGCCACTCTAGACCAGGTGATTAATGGAACTACAGGACTATAGCAGCCACTCTAGACCAGGTGATTAATGGAACTACAGGCTATAGCAGCCACTCTAGACCAGGTGATTAATGGAACTACAGGACTATAGCAGCCACTCTAGACCAGGTGATTAATGGAACTACAGGACTATAGCAGCCACTCTAGACCAGGTGATTAATGGAACTACAGGGACTATAGCAGCCACTCTAGACCAGGTGATTAATGGAACTACAGGACTATAGCAGCCACTCTAGACCAGGTGATTAATGGAACTACAGGAACTATAGCAGCCACTCTAGACCAGGTGATTAATGGAACTACAGGGACTATAGCAGCCACTCTAGACCAGGTGATTAATGGAACTACAGGACTATAGCAGCCACTCTAGACCAGGTGATTAATGGAACTACAGGGCTATAGCAGCCACTCTAGACCAGGTGATTAATGGAACTACAGGATATAGCAGCCACTCTAGACCAGGTGATTAATGGAACTACAGGACTATAGCAGCCACTGTAGACCAGGTGATTAATGGAACTACAGGACTATAGCAGCCACTCTAGACCAGGTGATTAATGGAACTACAGGAATAGCAGCCACTCTAGACCAGGTGATTAATGGAACTACAGGACTATAGCAGCCACTCTAGACCAGGTGATTAATGGAACTACAGGACTATAGCAGCCACTCTAGACCAGTGGATTAATGGAACTACAGGACTATAGCAGCTACTCTAGACCAGGTGATTAATGGAACTACAGGATATAGCACCACTCTAGACCAGGTGATTAATGGAACTACAGGATATAGCAGCCACTCTAGACCAGGTGATTAATGGAACTACAGGACTATAGCAGCCACTCTAGACCAGGTGATTAATGGAACTACAGGACTATAGCAGCCACTCTAGACCAGGTGATTAATGGAACTACAGGACTATAGCAGCCACTCTAGACCAGGTGATTAATGGAACTACAGGACTATAGCAGCCACTCTAGACCAGGTGATTAATGGAACTACAGGACTATAGCACCACTCTAGACCAGGTGATTAATGGAACTACAGGGATATAGCAGCCAATCTAGACCAGGTGATTAATGGAACTACAGGACTATAGCAGCCACTCTAGACCAGGTGATTAATGGAACTACAGGGATATAGCACCACTCTAGACCAGGTGATTAATGGAACTACAGGATGATAGCAGCCACTCTAGACCAGGTGATTAATGGAACTACAGGACTATAGCAGCCACTCTAGACCAGGTGATTAATGGAACTACAGGACTATAGCAGCCACTCTAGACCAGGTTATTAATGGAACTACAGGACTAGAGCAGCCAATCTAGACCAGGTGATTAATGGAACTACAGGACTATAGCAGCCACTCTAGACCAGGTGATTAATGGAACTACAGGACTATAGCAGACACTCTAGACCAGTTGATTAATGGAACTACAGGACTATAGCACCACTCTAGACCAGGTGATTAATGGAACTACAGGACGATAGCAGCCACTCTAGACCAGGTGATTAATGGAACTACAGGACTATAGCAGCCACTCTAGACCAGGTGATTAATGGAACTACAGGACTATATTAGCAACTCTAGACCAGGTGATTAATGGAACTACAGGACTATAGCACCACTCTAGACCAGGTGATTAATGGAACTACAGGGATATATATCAGCCACTCTAGACCAGTTGATTAATGGAACTACAGGACTATAGCAGCCACTCTAGACCAGGTGATTAATGGAACTACAGGACTTTAGCAGCCACTCTAGACCAGGTGATTAATGGAACTACAGGACTATAGCACCACTCTAGACCAGGTGATTAATGGAACTACAGGACTATAGCAGCCACTCTAGACCAGGTGATTAATGGAACTACAGGACTATAGCAGCCACTCTAGACCAGGTGATTAATGGAACTACAGGACTATAGCAGCCACTCTAGACCAGGTGATTAATGGAACTACAGGGACCATAGCAGCCACTCTAGACCAGGTGATTAATGGAACTACAGGGACTATAGCAGCCACTCTAGACCAGGTGATTAATGGAACTACAGGGATATAGCAGCCACTCTAGACCAGGTGATTAATGGAACTACAGGACTATAGCAGCCACTCAGACCAGGTGATTAATGGAACTACAGGGCTATAGCAGCCACTCTAGACCAGGTGATTAATGGAACTACAGGGATATAGCAGCCACTCTAGACCAGGTGATTAATGGAACTACAGGACTATAGCAGCCACTGTAGACCAGGTGATTAATGGAACTACAGGACTATAGCATCACTCTAGACCAGGTGATTAATGGAACTACAGGGATATAGCAGCCACTCTAGACCAGGTGATTAATGGAACTACAGGGATATAGCAGCCACTCTAGACCAGGTGATTAATGGAACTACAGGACTATAGCAGCCACTCTAGACCAGGTGATTAATGGAACTACAGGACTATAGCAGCCACTCTAGACCAGGTGATTAATGGAACTACAGGGATGTAGCACCACTCTAGACCAGCTGATTAATGGAACTACAGGTATATAGCAGCCACTCTAGACCAGGTGATTAATGGAACTACAGGACTATAGCAGCCACTCTAGACCAGGTGATTAATGGAACTACAGGACTATAGCAGCCACTCTAGACCAGGTGATTAATGGAACTACAGGACTATAGCACCACTCTAGACCAGGTGATTAATGGAACTACAGGACTATACAGCCACTCTAGACCAGGTGATTAATGGAACTACAGGACTATAGCACCACTCTAGACCAGGTGATTAATGGAACTACAGGGATATAGCAGCCACTCTAGACCAGGTGATTAATGGAACTACAGGACTATAGCAGCCACTCTAGACCAGGTGATTAATGGAACTACAGGATATAGCACCACTCTAGACCAGGTGATTAATGGAACTACAGGACTATAGCAGCCACTCTAGACCAGGTGATTAATGGAACTACAGGACTATAGCAGCCACTCTAGACCAGGTGATTAATGGAACTACAGGGATATAGCAGCCACTCTAGACCAGGTGATTAATGGAACTACAGGACTATAGCAGCCACTCTAGACCAGGTGATTAATGGAACTACAGGGACTATAGCAGCCACTCTAGACCAGGTGATTAATGGAACTACAGGGATATAGCAGCCACTCTAGACCAGGTGATTAATGGAACTACAGGACTATAGCAGCCACTGTAGACCAGGTGATTAATGGAACTACAGGACTATAGCAAACAGTCACTCTAGACCAGGTGATTAATGGAACTACAGGGATATAGCAGCCACTCTAGACCAGGTGATTAATGGAACTACAGGGACTATAGCAGCCACTCTAGACCAGGTGATTAATGGAACTACAGGACTATAGCAGCCACTCTCTAGACCAGGTGATTAATGGAACTACAGGACTATAGCAGCCACTCTAGACCAGGTGATTAATGGAACTACAGGGATTATGCAGCCACTCTAGACCAGCTGATTAATGGAACTACAGGTATATAGCAGCCACTCTAGACCAGGTGATTAATGGAACTACAGGACCATAGCAGCCACTCCTAGACCAGGTGATTAATGGAACTACAGGACTATAGCAGCCACTCTAGACCAGGTGATTAATGGAACTACAGGACTATAGCAGCCACTCTGACCAGGTGATTAATGGAACTACGGGACTATAGCAGCCACTCTAGACCAGGTGATTAATGGAACTACAGGACTATAGCACCACTCTAGACCAGGTGATTAATGGAACTACAGGATATAGCAGCCACTCTAGACCAGGTGATTAATGGAACTACAGGACTATAGCAGCCACTCTAGACCAGGTGATTAATGGAACTACAGGATATAGCACCACTCTAGACCAGGTGATTAATGGAACTACAGGAATAGCAGCCACTCTAGACCAGGTGATTAATGGAACTACAGGACTATAGCAGCCACTCTAGACCAGGTGATTAATGGAACTACAGGACTATAGCGGCCACTCTAGACCAGGTTATTAATGGAACTACAGGACTACAGCAGCCACTCTAGACCAGGTGATTAATGGAACTACAGGACTATAGCAGCCACTCTCTAGACCAGGTGATTAATGGAACTACAGGGACTACTCTAGCAGCCACTCTAGACCAGTTGATTAATGGAACTACAGGACTATAGCAGCCACCTAGACCAGGTGATTAATGGAACTACAGGGACTCATAGCACCACTCTAGACCAGGTGATTAATGGAACCACAGGACTTAGCAGCTCACTCTAGACCAGGTGATTAATGGAACTACAGGACTATAGCACCACTCTAGACCAGGTGATTAATGGAACTACAGGACTATAGCAGCCACTCTAGACCAGGTGATTAATGGAACTACAGGGATATATATCAGCCACTCTAGACCAGTTGATTAATGGAACTACAGGACTATAGCAGCCACCTAGACCAGGTGATTAATGGAACTACAGGACTATAGCAGCCACTCTAGACCAGGTGATTAATGGAACTACAGGACTATAGCACCACTCTAGACCAGGTGATTAATGGAACCACAGGACTATAGCAGCCACTCTAGACCAGGTGATTAATGGAACTACAGGACTATAGCAGCCACTCTAGACCAGGTGATTAATGGAACTACAGGACTATAGCAGCCACTCTAGACCAGGTGATTAATGGAACTACAGGGACTATAGCAGCCACTCTAGACCAGGTGATTAATGGAACTACAGGACCATAGCAGCCACTCTAGACCAGGTGATTAATGGAACTACAGGACTATAGCAGCCACTCTCTAGACCAGGTGATTAATGGAACTACAGGACTATAGCAGCCACTCTAGACCAGGTGATTAATGGAACTACAGGGATATATCAGCCACTCTTAGACCAGGTGATTAATGGAACTACAGGACTATAGCAGCCACTCTAGACCAGGTGATTAATTGAACTACA